>NC_053441.1:55829390-56010684 GCF_007990345.1 Gossypium hirsutum | reverse complement strand
AGATGGGTACTGTTGTGGTTAAGTGAGTGTGCGTTAGAATCTTGTGTTCGAGTCCTTGGCAAGCAGGGGAATTAATTTTTTTTTGTGTGTGGCGTGTGGGTCAAATTAAATTAGACTGTGAGTAGTTGTTTTGTTTAATAATGTTTTAAATGGAAGTTATCAAATAATTTTCTTATCAGTTTTATTTTTTTTTTTTTTAAATTTTTATTAATTTGTTCTCTGCCGTGTTTTCTCCCTTCTTGTTCACTTTTGGTTTTTGTTCCCTTTGGTCGAATCTTGTTTCTTCTCTTTGCCCTCTCTTTTCGTTTCTGTATTTTTGGGAGTCATCTCTTTGGCTGTAAATTTTACTTATCTATTTCTGTAAGTGGAATTCCCCCTTAGTTATCGTATTTTGATTAGACAGTTAATAAAGGGTTCGTTTTACTCTCGTTTAGGTGCTGTTCAAAGGTTTAAGCGGATATTCCAGTGTATAGAGATGACTGGTTATCGAACTCGTCATGGTAAGTTTTCAAATCTTCGTTGGTTTAGTTTCTCGAGTTTTATGTTGGAGATATTTTGTTGGTTGATGAATCAAGTGATTAATTAAGGGATATATTGGTCAAATATAAGTTTCTGAAGGAGTGTAACGCCCAAAATTTCTAATTTTGTTGTTGTGAAAATATGACACAAATATCTGTTAGCTTTAGTGGTTATGAGTTCTGGAAGTGTTTGGGAGGTCCAGTTCAAGTCTTCGCTTGGGAATTTTGGTATTTTGAATGAATTAGGTCTTACTCTTGTTCAGTAGGCTTTATTTGATTGTTGGTAAAAATTATCAGAATGGGGCTGCTGGTCTAGTGGTTAAGCGAGTGGTAGCGTGTAGGAGATCTTGTGTTCGAGTCCTTGCGCAAGCAGGGGAATTAATTTTTTTTATGTGTGTGGCGTGGTGGAGTTCAAATTAAATTAGACTGCTGAGTAGTTGTGTTTTAGTGGGTTAATAGGGAGTGTTTTTAGGAGATAATTGGGGAGAAGTTATCAAAATAAGATTTTCTCCTTATCAGTTTTCTATTTTCTATTTCTTTCTTTTCCCAACAAATTTTCTAGCATTAGATTTTTTTCTTTGCCGTGTTTTCTCCCTTCTTGTTCACTTTTGGTTTTTGTTCCCCTTTGGTCGAATCTTGTTTCTTCTCTTTGCCCTCTCTTTTCGTTTCTGTATTTTTTTGGGAGTCATCTCTTTGGCTGTAAATTTTATTTTATCTATTTCTGTAAGTGGAATTTCCCCCCTTAGTTATCGTATTTTGATTAGACAGTTAATAAAGGGTTCGTTTTACTCTCGTTTAGGTGCTGTTCAAAGGTTTTAAGCGGATATTCCAGTGTATAGAGATGACTGGTTATCGAACTCGTCATGGTAAGTTTTCAAATCTTCGTTGGTTTAGTTTCTCGAGTTTTATGTTGGAGATATTTTGTTGGTTGATGAATCAAGTGATTAATTAAGGGATATATTGGTCAAATATAAGTTTCTGAAGGAGTGTAACGCCCCAAAATTTCTAATTTTGTTGTTGTGAAAATATGACACAAATATCTGTTAGCTTTAGTGGTTATGAGTTCTGGAAGTGTTTGGGAGGTCCCAAGTTCAAGTCTTCGCTTGGGAAATTTGGTATTTTGAATGAATTAGGTCTTACTCTTGTTCAGTAGGCTTTTATTTGATTGTTGGTAAAAATTTATTAGAATGGGGCTGCTGGTCTGTGGTTAAGGGAGTGGTAGCGTGTAGGAGATCTTGTGTTCGAGTCCTTGCGCAAGCAGGGGAATTAATTTTTTTTATGTGTGTGGCGTGGTGGAGTTCAAATTAAATTAAACTGCTGAGTAGTTGTGTTTTAGTGGGTTAATAGGGAGTGTTTTTAGGAGATAATTGGGGAGAAGTTATCAAAATAAGATTTTCTCCTTATCAGTTTTCTATTTTCTATTTCTTTCTTTTCCCAACAAATTTTCTGGCATTAGACTTTTGTTTCTCTGCCGTGTTTTATCCCTTCTTGTTCACTTTTGGTTTTTGTTCCCCTTTGGTCGAATCTTGTTTCTTCTCTTTGCCCTCTCTTTTCGTTTCTGTATTTTTTTGGGAGTCATCTCTTTGGCTGTAAATTTTGACTTTATCTATTTCTGTAAGTGGAATTTCCCCCCTTAGTTATCGTATTTTGATTAGACGGTTAATAAAGGGTTCGTTTTACTCTCGTTTAGGTGCTGTTCAAAGGTTTTAAGCGGATATTCCAGTGTATAGAGATGACTGGTTATCGAACTCGTCATGGTAAGTTTTCAAATCTTCGTTGGTTTAGTTTCTCGAGTTTTATGTTGGAGATATTTTATTGGTTGATGAATCAAGTGATTAATTAAGGGATATATTGGTCAAATATAAGTTTCTGAAGGAGTGTAACGCCCCAAAATTTCTAATTTTGTTGTTGTGAAAATATGACACAAATATCTGTTAGCTTTAGTGGTTATGAGTTCTGGAAGTGTTTGGGAGGTCCCAAGTTCAAGTCTTCGCTTGGGAAATTTTGGTATTTTGAATGAATTAGGTCTTACTTTGTTCAGTAGGCTATTATTTGATTGTTGGTAAAAATTTATCAGAATGGGGCTACTGGTCTAGTGGTTAAGCGAAGTGGTAGCGTGTAGGAGATCTTGTGTTCGAGTCCTTGCGCAAGCAGGGGAATTAATTTTTTTTATGTGTGTGGCGTGGTGGAGTTCAAATTAAATTAGACTGCTGAGTAGTTGTGTTTTAGTGGGTTAATAGGGAGTGTTTTTAGGAGATAATTGGGGAGAAGTTATCAAAATAAGATTTTCTCCTTATCAGTTTTCTATTTTCTATTTCTTTCTTTTCCCAACAAATTTTCTGGCATTAGATTTTGTTTCTCTGCCGTGTTTTCTCCCTTCTTGTTCACTTTTGTTTTTGTTCCCCTTTGGTCGAATCTTGTTTCTTCTCTTTGCCCTCTCTTTTCGTTTCTGTATTTTTTTGGGAGTCATCTCTTTGGCTGTAAATTTTTATTTTATCTATTTCTGTAAGTGGAATTTCCCCCCTTAGTTATCGTATTTTGATTAGACAGTTAATAAAGGGTTCGTTTTACTCTCGTTTAGGTGCTGTTCAAAGGTTTTAAGCGGATATTCCAGTGTATAGAGATGACTGGTTATCGAACTCGTCATGGTAAGTTTTCAAATCTTCGTTGGTTTAGTTTCTCGAGTTTTATGTTGGAGATATTTTTTGGTTGATGAATCAAGTGATTAATTAAGGGATATATTGGTCAAATATAAGTTTCTGAAGGAGTGTAACGCCCCAAAATTTCTAATTTTGTTGTTGTGAAAATATGACACAAATATCTGTTAGCTTTAGTGGTTATGAGTTCTGGAAGTGTTTGGGAGGTCTCAAGTTCAAGTCTTCGCTTGGGAAATTTTGGTATTTTGAATGAATTAGGTCTTACTCTTGTTCAGTAGGCTTTTATTTGATTGTTGGTAAAAATTTATTAGAATGGGGCTGCTGGTCTAGTGGTTAAGTGGAGTGGTAGCATGTAGGAGATCTTGTGTTCGAGTCCTTGCGCAACAGGGGAATTAATTTTTTTTATGTGTGTGGCGTGGTGGAGTTCAATTAAATTAACTGCTGAGTAGTTGTGTTTTAGTGGGTTAATAGGGAGTGTTTTTAGGAGATAATTGGGGAGAAGTTATCAAAATAAGATTTTCTCCTTATCAGTTTTCTATTTTCTATTTCTTTCTTTTCCCAACAAATTTCTGGCATTAGACTTTTGTTTTCTGCCGTGTTTTTCCCTTCTTGTTCACTTTTGGTTTTTGTTCCCCTTTGGTCGAATCTTGTTTCTTCTCTTTGCCCTCTCTTTTCGTTTCTGTATTTTTTGGGAGTCATCTCTTTGGCTATAAATTTTGACTTTATCTATTTCTGTAAGTGGAATTTCCCCCCTTAGTTATCGTATTTTGATTAGACAGTTAATAAAGGGTTCGTTTTACTCTAGTTTAGGTGCTGTTCAAAAGTTTTAAGCGGATATTCCAGTGTATAGAGATGACTGGTCATCGAACTCGTCATGGTAAGTTTTCAAATCTTCGTTGGTTTAGTTTCTCGAGTTTTATGTTGGAGATATTTTGTTGGTTGATGAAGCAAGTGATTAATTAAGGGATATATTGGTCAAATATAAGTTTCTGAAGGAGTGTAACGCCCCAAAATTTCTAATTTTGTTGTTGTGAAAATATGACACAAATATCTGTTAGCTTTAGTGGTTATGAGTTCTGGAAGTGTTTGGGAGGTCCCAAGTTCAAGTCTTCGCTTGGGAAATTTTGGTATTTTGAATGAATTAGGTCTTACTCTTATTCAGTAGGCTTTTATTTGATTGTTGGTAAAAATTTATCAGAATGGGGCTGCTGGTCTAGTGTTTAATTGGAGTGGTAGCGTGTAGGAGATCTTGTGTTCGAGTCCTTGCGCAAGCAGGGGAATTAATTTTTTTTCTGTGTGTGGCGTGGTGGAGTTCAAATTAAATTAGACTGTTGAGTAGTTGTGTTTTAGTGGGTTAATAGGGAGTGTTTTTAGGAGATAATTGGGGAGAAGTTATCAAAATAAGATTTTCTCCTTATCAGTTTTCTATTTTCTATTTCTTTCTTTTCCCAACAAATTTTCTGGCATTAGACTTTTGTTTCTCTGCCGTGTTTTCTCCCTTCTTGTTCACTTTTGGTTTTTGTTCCCCTTTGGTCGAATCTTGTTTCTTCTCTTTGCCCTCTCTTTTCGTTTCTGTATTTTTTTGGGAGTCATCTCTTTGGCTGTAAATTTTGACTTCATCTATTTCTGTAAGTGGAATTTCCCCCCTTAGTTATCGTATTTTGATTAGACAGTTAATAAAGGGTTCGTTTTACTCTCGTTTAGGTGCTGTTCAAAGGTTTTAAGCGGATATTCCAGTGTATAGAGATGACTGGTTATCGAACTCGTCATGGTAAGTTTTCAAATCTTCGTTGGTTTAGTTTCTCGAGTTTTATGTTGGAGATATTTTGTTGGTTGATGAATCAAGTGATTAATTAAGGGATATATTGGTCAAATATAAGTTTCTGAAGGAGTGTAACGCCCCAAAATTTCTAATTTTGTTGTTGTGAAATATGACACAAATATCTGTTAGCTTTAGTGTTATGAGTTCTGGAAGTGTTTGGGAGGTCTCAAGTTCAAGTCTTCGCTTGGGAAATTTTGGTATTTTGAATGAATTAGGTCTTACTCTTGTTCAGTAGGCTTTTATTTGATTGTTGGTAAAAATTTATCAGAATGGGGCTGCTGGTCTAGTGGTTAAGCGGAGTGGTAGCGTGTAGGAGATCTTGTGTTCAAGTCCTTGCGCAAGCAGGGGAATTAATTTTTTTTATGTGTGTGGCGTGGTGGAGTTCAAATTAAATTAGACTGCTGAGTAGTTGTGTTTTAGTGGGTTAATAGGAGTGTTTTTAGGAGATAATTGGGGAGAAGTTATCAAAATAAGATTTTCTCCTTATCAGTTTTCTATTTTCTATTTCTTTCTTTTCCCAACAAATTTTCTAGCGTTATTTTTTTTTCTTGCCTGTTTTCTCCCTTCTTGTTCACTTTTGGTTTTTGTTCCCCTTTGGTCGAATCTTGTTTCTTCTCTTTGCCCTCTCTTTTCGTTTCTGTATTTTTTGGGAGTCATCTCTTTGGCTGTAAATTTTTATTTTATCTATTTCTGTAAGTGGAATTTCCCCCCTTAGTTATCGTATTTTGATTAGACGGTTAATGAAGGGTTCGTTTTACTCTCGTTTAGGTGCTGTTCAAAGGTTTTAAGCGGATATTCCAGTGTATAGAGATGACTGGTTATCGAACTCGTCATGGTAAGTTTTCAAATCTTCGTTGGTTTAGTTTCTCGAGTTCTATGTTGGAGATATTTTGTTGGTTGATGAATCAAGTGATTAATTAAGGGATATATTGGTCAAATATAAGTTTCTGAAGGAGTGTAACGCCCCAAAATTTCTAATTTTGTTGTTGTGAAAATATGACACAAATATCTGTTAGCTTTAGTGGTTATGAGTTCTGGAAGTGTTTGGGAGGTCCCAAGTTCAAGTCTTCGCTTGGGAAAATTTGGTATTTTGAATGAATTAGGTCTTACTCTTGTTCAGTAGGCTTTTATTTGATTGTTGGTAAAAATTTATTAGAATGGGGCTGCTGGTCTAGTGGTTAAGTGGAGTGGTAGCGTGTAGGAGATCTTGTGTTCGAGTCCTTGCGCAAGCAGGGGAATTAATTTTTTTTATGTGTGTGGCGTGGTGGAGTTCAAATTAAATTAAACTGCTGAGTAGTTGTGTTTTAGTGGGTTAATAGGGAGTGTTTTTAGGAGATAATTGGGGAGAAGTTATCAAAATAAGATTTTCTCCTTATCAGTTTTCTATTTTCTATTTCTTTCTTTTCCCAACAAATTTTCTGGCATTAGACTTTTGTTTCTCTGCCGTGTTTTATCCCTTCTTGTTCACTTTTGGTTTTTGTTCCCCTTTGGTCGAATCATGTTTCTTCTCTTTGCCCTCTCTTTTCGTTTC
This sequence comes from Gossypium hirsutum, assembly GCF_007990345.1. Taxonomy (NCBI): domain Eukaryota; kingdom Viridiplantae; phylum Streptophyta; class Magnoliopsida; order Malvales; family Malvaceae; genus Gossypium; species Gossypium hirsutum. Next base: position 56,004,156 of record NC_053441.1, on the reverse strand, counting down.
TGTATTTTTTTGGGAGTCATCTCTTTGGCTGTAAATTTTGACTTTATCTATTTCTGTAAGTGGAATTTCCCCCCTTAGTTATCGTATTTTGATTAGACAGTTAATAAGGGTTCGTTTTACTCTCGTTTAGGTGCTGTTCAAAAGTTTTAAGCGGATATTCCAGTGTATAGAGATGACTGGTCATCGAACTCGTCATGGTAAGTTTTCAAATCTTCGTTGGTTTAGTTTCTCGAGTTTTATGTTGGAGATATTTTGTTGGTTGATGAAGCAAGTGATTAATTAAGGGATATATTGGTCAAATATAAGTTTCTGAAGGAGTGTAACGCCCCAAAATTTCTAATTTTGTTGTTGTGAAAATATGACACAAATATCTGTTAGCTTTAGTGGTTATGAGTTCTGGAAGTGCTTGGGAGGTCCCAAGTTCAAGTCTTCGCTTGGGAAATTTTGGTATTTTGAATGAATTAGGTCTTACTCTTATTCAGTAGGCTTTTATTTGATTGTTGGTAAAAATTTATCAGAATGGGGCTGCTGGTCTAGTGGTTAAGCGGGGTGGTAGCGTGTAGGAGATCTTATGTTCGAGTCCTTGCGCAAGCAGGGGAATTAATTTTTTTTATGTGTGTGGCGTGGTGGAGTTCAAATTAAATTAGACTGCTGAGTAGTTGGGTTTTAGTGGGTTAATAAGGAGTGTTTTAGAATATAATTGGGGAGAAGTTATCAAAATAAGATTTTTTCCTTATCAGTTTTCTATTTTCTATTTCTTTCTTTTCCCAACAAATGTTCTGGCATTAGACTTTTGTTTCTCTGCCGTGTTTTATCCCTTCTTGTTCACTTTTGGTTTTTGTTCCCCTTTGGTCGAATCTTGTTTCTTCTCTTAGCCCTCTCTTTTCGTTTCTGTATTTTTTTGGGAGTCATCTCTTTGGCTGTAAATTTTGACTTTATCTATTTCTGTAAGTGGAATTTCCCCCCTTAGTTATCGTATTTTGATTAGACAGTTAATAAAGGGTTCGTTTTACTCTCGTTTAGGTGCTGTTCAAAAGTTTTAAGCGGATATTCCAGTGTATAGAGATGACTGGTCATCGAACTCGTCATGGTAAGTTTTCAAATCTTCGTTGGTTTAATTTCTCGAGTTTTATGTTGGAGATATTTTGTTGGTTGATGAAGCAAGTGATTAATTAAGGGATATATTGGTCAAATATAAGTTTCTGAAGGAGTGTAACGCCCCAAAATTTCTAATTTTGTTGTTGTGAAAATATGACACAAATATCTGTTAGCTTTAGTGGTTATGAGTTCTGGAAGTGTTTGGGAGGTCCCAAGTTCAAGTCTTCGCTTGGGAAATTTTGGTATTTTGAATGAATTAGGTCTTACTCTTATTCAGTAGGCTTTTATTTGATTGTTGGTAAAAATTTATCAGAATGGGGCTGCTGGTCTAGTGTTTAATTGGAGTGGTAGCGTGTAGGAGATCTTGTGTTCGAGTCCTTGCGCAAGCAGGGGAATTAATTTTTTTTCTGTGTGTGGCGTGGTGGAGTTCAAATTAAATTAGACTGTTGAGTAGTTGTGTTTTAGTGGGTTAATAGGGAGTGTTTTTAGGAGATAATTGGGGAGAAGTTATCAAAATAAGATTTTCTCCTTATCAGTTTTCTATTTTCTATTTCTTTCTTTTCCCAACAAATTTTCTGGCATTAGACTTTTGTTTCTCTGCCGTGTTTTCTTCCTTCTTGTTCACTTTTGGTTTTTGTTCCCCTTTGGTCGAATCTTGTTTCTTCTCTTTGCCCTCTCTTTTCGTTTCTGTATTTTTTTGGGAGTCATCTCTTTGGCTGTAAATTTTGACTTCATCTATTTCTGTAAGTGGAATTTCCCCCCTTAGTTATCGTATTTTGATTAGACAGTTAATAAAGGGTTCGTTTTACTCTCGTTTAGGTGCTGTTCAAAGGTTTTAAGCGGATATTCCAGTGTATAGAGATGACTGGTTATCGAACTCGTCATGGTAAGTTTTAAAATCTTCGTTGGTTTAGTTTCTCGAGTTTTATGTTGGAGATATTTTGTTGGTTGATGAATCAAGTGATTAATTAAGGGATATATTGGTCAAATATAAGTTTCTGAAGGAGTGTAACGCCCCAAAATTTCTAATTTTGTTGTTGTGAAAATATGACACAAATATCTGTTAGCTTTAGTGGTTATGAGTTCTGGAAGTGTTTGGGAGGTCTCAAGTTCAAGTCTTCGCTTGGGAAATTTTGGTATTTTGAATGAATTAGGTCTTACTCTTGTTCAGTAGGCTTTTATTTGATTGTTGGTAAAAATTTATCAGAATGGGGCTGCTGGTCTAGTGGTTAAGCGGAGTGGTAGCGTGTAGGAGATCTTGTGTTCAAGTCCTTGCGCAAGCAGGGGAATTAATTTTTTTTATGTGTGTGGCGTGGTGGAGTTCAAATTAAATTAGACTGCTGAGTAGTTGTGTTTTAGTGGGTTAATAGGGAGTGTTTTTAGGAGATAATTGGGGAGAAGTTATCAAAATAAGATTTTCTCCTTATCAGTTTTCTATTTTCTATTTCTTTCTTTTCCCAACAAATTTTCTAGCGTTATTTTTTTTTCTTTGCCGTGTTTTCTCCCTTCTTGTTCACTTTTGGTTTTTGTTCCCCTTTGGTCGAATCTTGTTTCTTCTCTTTGCCCTCTCTTTTCGTTTCTGTATTTTTTTGGGAGTCATCTCTTTGGCTGTAAATTTTTATTTTATCTATTTCTGTAAGTGGAATTTCCCCCCTTAGTTATCGTATTTTGGTTAGACAGTTAATGAAGGGTTCGTTTTACTCTCGTTTAGGTGCTGTTCAAAGGTTTTAAGCGGATATTCCAGTGTATAGAGATGACTGGTTATCGAACTCGTCATGGTAAGTTTTCAAATCTTCGTTGGTTTAGTTTCTCGAGTTTTATGTTGGAGATATTTTGTTGGTTGATGAATCAAGTGATTAATTAAGGGATATATTGGTCAAATATAAGTTTCTGAAGGAGTGTAACGCCCCAAAATTTCTAATTTTTTGTTGTGAAAATATGACACAAATATCTGTTAGCTTTAGTGGTTATGAGTTCTGGAAGTGTTTGGGAGGTCCCAAGTTCAAGTCTTCGCTTGGGAAATTTTGGTATTTTGAATGAATTAGGTCTTACTCTTGTTCAGTAGGCTTTTATTTGATTGTTGGTAAAAATTTATCAGAATGGGGCTGCTGGTCTAGTGGTTAAGTGGAGTGGTAGCGTGTAGGAGATCTTGTGTTCGAGTCCTTGCGCAAGCAGGGGAATTAATTTTTTTTATGTGTGTGGCGTGGTGGAGTTCAAATTAAATTAAACTGCTGAGTAGTTGTGTGTTAGTGGGTTAATAGGGAGTGTTTTTAGGAGATAATTGGGGAGAAGTTATCAAAATAAGATTTTCTCCTTATCAGTTTTCTATTTTCTATTTCTTTCTTTTCCCAACAAATTTTCTGGCATTAGACTTTTGTTTCTCTGCCGTGTTTTATCCCTTCTTGTTCACTTTTGTTTTTGTTCCCCTTTGGTCGAATCTTGTTTCTTCTCTTTGCCCTCTCTTTTCGTTTCTGTATTTTTTTGGGAGTCATCTCTTTGGCTGTAAATTTTGACTTTATCTATTTCTGTAAGTGAAATTTCCCCCCTTAGTTATCGTATTTTGATTAGACAGTTAATAAGGGGTTCGTTTTACTCTCGTTTAGGTGCTGTTCAAAAGTTTTAAGCGGATATTCCAGTGTATAGAGATGACTGGTCATCGAACTCGTCATGGTAAGTTTTCAAATCTTCGTTGGTTTAGTTTCTCGAGTTTTATGTTGGAGATATTTTGTTGGTTGATGAAGCAAGTGATTAATTAAGGGATATATTGGTCAAATATAAGTTTCTGAAGGAGTGTAACGCCCCAAAATTTCTAATTTTGTTGTTGTGAAAATATGACACAAATATCTGTTAGCTTTAGTGGTTATGAGTTCTGGAAGTGTTTGGGAGGTCTCAAGTTCAAGTCTTCGCTTGGGAAATTTTGGTATTTTGAATGAATTAGGTCTTACTCTTGTTCAGTAGGCTTTTATTTGATTGTTGGTAAAATTTTATCAGAATGGGGCTGCTGGTCTAGTGTTTAATTGGAGTGGTAGCGTGTAGGAGATCTTGTGTTCGAGTCCTTGCGCAAGCAGGGGAATTAATTTTTTTTATGTGTGTGGCGTGGTGGAGTTCAAATTAAATTAGACTGCTGAGTAGTTGTGTTTTAGTGGGTTAATAGGGAGTGTTTTTAGGAGATAATTGGGGAGAAGTTATCAAAATAAGATTTTCTCCTTATCAGTTTTCTATTTTCTATTTCTTTCTTTTCCCATCAAATTTTCTGGCATTAGACTTTTGTTTCTCTGCCGTGTTTTCTCCCTTCTTGTTCACTTTTGGTTTTTGTTCCCCTTTGGTCGAATCTTGTTTCTTCTCTTTGCCCTCTCTTTTCGTTTCTGTATTTTTTTAGGAGTCATCTCTTTGGCTGTAAATTTTGACTTCATCTATTTCTGTAAGTGGAATTTCCCCCCTTAGTTATCGTATTTTGATTAGACAGTTAATAAAGGGTTCGTTTTACTCTCGTTTAGGTGCTGTTCAAAGGTTTTAAGCGGATATTCCAGTGTATAGAGATGACTGGTTATCGAACTCGTCATGGTAAGTTTTAAAATCTTCGTTGGTTTAGTTTCTCGAGTTTTATGTTGGAGATATTTTGTTGGTTGATGAATCAAGTGATTAATTAAGGGATATATTGGTCAAATATAAGTTTCTGAAGGAGTGTAACGCCCCAAAATTTCTAATTTTGTTGTTGTGAAAATATGACACAAATATCTGTTAGCTTTAGTGGTTATGAGTTCTGGAAGTGTTTGGGAGGTCTCAAGTTCAAGTCTTCGCTTGGGAAATTTTGGTATTTTGAATGAATTAGGTCTTACTCTTGTTCAGTAGGCTTTTATTTGATTGTTGGTAAAAATTTATCAGAATGGGGCTGCTGGTCTAGTGGTTAAGCGGAGTGGTAGCGTGTAGGAGATCTTGTGTTCAAGTCCTTGCGCAAGCAGGGGAATTAATTTTTTTTATGTGTGTGGCGTGGTGGAGTTCAAATTAAATTAGACTGCTGAGTAGTTGTGTTTTAGTGGGTTAATAGGGAGTGTTTTTAGGAGATAATTGGGAGAAGTTATCAAAATAAGATTTTCTCCTTATCAGTTTTCTATTTTCTATTTCTTTCTTTTCCCAACAAATTTTCTAGCGTTATTTTTTTTCTTTGCCGTGTTTTCTCCCTTCTTGTTCACTTTTGGTTTTTGTTCCCCTTTGGTCGAATCTTGTTTCTTCTCTTTGCCCTCTCTTTTCGTTTCTGTATTTTTTTGGGAGTCATCTCTTTGGCTGTAAATTTTTATTTTATCTATTTCTGTAAGTGGAATTTACCCCCTTAGTTATCGTATTTTGATTAGACAGTTAATGAAGGGTTCGTTTTACTCTCGTTTAGGTGCTGTTCAAAGGTTTTAAGCGGATATTCCAGTGTATAGAGATGACTGGTTATCGAACGCGTCATGGTAAGTTTTCAAATCTTCGTTGGTTTAGTTTCTCGAGTTTTATGTTGGAGATATTTTGTTGGTTGATGAATCAAGTGATTAATTAAGGGATATATTGGTCAAATATAAGTTTCTGAAGGAGTGTAACGCCCCAAAATTTCTAATTTTGTTGTTGTGAAAATATGACACAAATATCTGTTAGCTTTAGTGGTTATGAGTTCTGGAATTGTTTGGGAGGTCCCAAGTTCAAGTCTTCGCTTGGGAAATTTTGGTATTTTGAATGAATTAGGTCTTACTATTGTTCAGTAGGCTTTTATTTGATTGTTGGTAAAAATTTATCAGAATGGGGCTACTGGTCTAGTGGTTAAGTTGAGTGGTAGCGTGTAGGAGATCTTGTGTTCGAGTCCTTGCGCAAGCAGGGGAATTAATTTTTTTTATGTGTGTGGCGTGGTGGAGTTCAAATTAAATTATACTGCTGAGTAGTTGTGTTTTAGTAGGTTAATAGGGAGTGTTTTTAGGAGATAATTGGGGAGAAGTTATCAAAATAAGATTTTCTCCTTATCAGTTTTCTATTTTCTATTTCTTTCTTTTCCCAACAAATTTTCTGGCATTAGACTTTTGTTTCTCTGCCGTGTTTTCTCCCTTCTTGTTCACTTTTGGTTTTTGTTCCCCTTTGGTCGAATCTTGTTTCTTCTCTTTGCCCTCTCTTTTCGTTTCTGTATTTTTTTGGGAGTCATCTCTTTGGCTGTAATTTTTGACTTTATCTATTTCTGTAAGTGGAATTTCCCCCCTTAGGTATCGTATTTTGATTAGACAGTTAATAAAGGGTTCGTTTTACTCTCGTTTAGGTGATGTTCAAAGGTTTTAAGCGGATATTCCAGTGTATAGAGATGACTGGTTATCGAACTCGTCATGGTAAGTTTTCAAATCTTCGTTGGTTTAGTTTCTCGAGTTTTATGTTGGAGATATTTTGTTGGTTGATGAATCAAGTGATTAATTAAGGGATATATTGGTCAAATATAAGTTTCTGAAGGAGTGTAACGCCCCAAAATTTCTAATTTTGTTGTTGTGAAAATATGACACAAATATCTGATAGCTTTAGAGGTTATGAGTTCTGGAAGTGTTTGAGAGGTCCCAAGTTCAAGTCTTCGCTTGGGAAATTTTGGTATTTTGAATGAATTAGGTCTTACTCTTGTTCAATAGGCTTTTATTTGATTGTTGGTAAAAAATTATCAGAATGGGGCTGCTGGTCTAGTGGTTAAGCGGAGTGGTAGCGTGTAGGAGATCTTGTGTTCAAGTCCTTACGCAAGCAGGGGAATTAATTTTTTTTATGTGTGTGGCGTGGTGGAGTTCATATTAAATTAGACTGCTGAGTAGTTGTGTTTTAGTGGGTTAATAGGGAGTGTTTTTAGGAGATAATTGGGGAGAAGTTATCAAAATAAGATTTTCTCCTTATCAGTTTTCTATTTTCTATTTCTTTCTTTTCCCAACAAATTTTCTGGCATTAGACTTTTGTTTCTCTGCCGTGTTTTCTCCCTTCTTGTTCACTTTTGGTTTTTGTTCCCCTTTGGTCGAATCTTGTTTCTTCTCTTTGCCCTCTCTTTTCGTTTCTGTATTTTTTTGGGAGTCATCTCTTTGGCTATAAATTTTGACTTCATCTATTTCTATAAGTGGAATTTCCCCCCTTAGTTATCGTATTTTGATTAGACAGTTAATAAAGGGTTCGTTTTACTCTCGTTTAGGTGCTGTTCAAAGGTTTTAAGCGGATATTCCAGTGTATAGAGATGACTGGTTATCGAACTCGTCATGGTAAGTTTTCAAATCTTCGTTGGTTTAGTTTCTCGAGTTTTATGTTGGAGATATTTTGTTGGTTGATGAATCAAGTGATTAATTAAGGGATATATTGGTCAAATATAAGTTTCTGAAGGAGTGTAACGCCCCAAAATTTCTAATTTTGTTGTTGTGAAAATATGACACAAATATCTGTTAGCTTTAGTGGTTATGAGTTCTGATAGTGTTTGGGAGGTCTCAAGTTCAAGTCTGCGCTTGGGAAATTTTGGTATTTTGAATGAATTAGGTCTTACTCTTGTTCAGTAGGCTTTTATTTGATTGTTGGTAAAAATTTATCAGAATGGGGCTGCTGGTCTAGTGGTTAAGCAGAGTGGTAGCGTGTAGGAGATCTTGTGTTCAAGTCCTTGCGCAAGCAGGGGAATTAATTTTTTTTATGTGTGTGGCGTGGAGAAGTTCAAATTAAATTAGACTGCTCAGTAGTTGTGTTTTAGTGGGTTAATAGGGAGTGTTTTTAGGAGATAATTGGAGAGAAGTTATCAAAATAAGATTTTCTCCTTATCAGTTTTCTATTTTCTATTTCTTTCTTTTCCCAACAAATTTTCTAGCATTAGACTTTTGTTTCTCTGCCGTGTTTTCTCCCTTCTTGTTCACTTTTGGTTTTTGTTCCCCTTTGGTCGAATCTTGTTTCTTCTCTTTGCCCTCTCTTTTCGTTTCTGTATTTTTTTGGGAGTCATCTCTTTGGCTGTAAATTTTTATTTTATCTATTTCTGTAAGTGGAATTTCCCCCCTTAGTTATCGTATTTTGATTAGACAGTTAATGAAGGGTTCGTTTTACTCTCGTTTAGGTGCTGTTCAAAGGTTTTAAGCGGATATTCCAGTGTATAGAGATGACTGGTTATCGAACGCGTCATGGTAAGTTTTCAAATCTTCGTTGGTTTAGTTTCTCGAGTTTTATGTTGGAGATATTTTGTTGGTTGATGAATCAAGTGATTAATTAAGGGATATATTGGTCAAATATAAGTTTCTGAAGGAGTGTAACGCCCCAAAATTTCTAATTTTGTTGTTGTGAAAATATGACACAAATATCTGTTAGCTTTAGTGGTTATGAGTTCTGGAAGTGTTTGGGAGGTCCCAAGTTCAAGTCTTCGCTTGGGAAATTTTGGTATTTTGAATGAATTAGGTCTTACTCTTGTTCAGTAGGCTTTTATTTGATTGTTGGTAAAAATTTATCAGAATGGGGCTGCTGGTCTAGTGGTTAAGTTGAGTGGTAGTGTGTAGGAGATCTTGTGTTCGAGTCCTTGCGCAAGCAGGGGAATTAATTTTTTTTATGTGTGTGGCGTGGTGGAGTTCAAATTAAATTTTATTGCTGAGTAGTTGTGTTTTAGTGGGTTAATAGGGAGTGTTTTTAGGAGATAATTGGGGAGAAGTTATCAAAATAAGATTTTCTCCTTATCAGTTTTCTATTTTCTATTTCTTTCTTTTCCCAACAAATTTTCTGGCATTAGACTTTTGTTTCTCTGCCGTGTTTTCTCCCTTCTTGTTCACTTTTGGTTTTTGTTCCCCTTTGGTCGAATCTTGTTTCTTCTCTTTGCCCTCTCTTTTCGTTTCTGTATTTTTTTGGGAGTCATCTCTTTGGCTGTAATTTTTGACTTTATCTATTTCTGTAAGTGGAATTTCCCCCCTTAGTTATCGTATTTTGATTAGACAGTTAATAAAGGGTTCGTTTTACTCTCGTTTAGGTGCTGTTCAAAGGTTTTAAGCGGATATTTCAGTGTATAGAGATGACTGGTTATCGAACTCGTCATGGTAAGTTTTCAAATCTTCGTTGGTTTAGTTTCTCGAGTTTTATGTTGGAGATATTTTATTGGTTGATGAATCAAGTGATTAATTAAGGGATATATTGGTCAAATATAAGTTTCTGAAGGAGTGTAACGCCCCAAAATTTCTAATTTTGTTGTTGTGAAAATATGACACAAATATCTGTTAGCTTTAGTGGTTATGAGTTCTGGAAGTGTTTGGGAGGTCCCAAGTTCAAGTCTTCGCTTGGGAAATTTTGGTATTTTGAATGAATTAGGTCTTACTCTTTTCAGTAGGCTTTTATTTGATTGTTGGTAAAAATTTATCAGAATGGGGCTGCTGGTCTAGTGGTTAAGCGGGGTGGTAGCGTGTAGGAGATCTTGTGTTCGAGTCCTTGCGCAAGCAGGGGAATTAATTTTTTTTTATGTGTGTGGCGTGGTGGAGTTCAAATTAAATTAGACTGCTGAGTAGTTGTGTTTTAGTGGGTTAATAGGGAGTGTTTTTAGGAGATAATTGGGGAGAAGTTATCAAAATAAGATTTTCTCCTTATCAGTTTTCTGTTTTCTATTTCTTTCTTTTCCCAACAAATTTTCTGGCATTAGACTTTTGTTTCTCTGCCATGTTTTATTCCTTCTTGTTCACTTTTGGTTTTTGTTCCCCTTTGGTCGAATCTTGTTTCTTCTCTTTGCCCTCTCTTTTCGTTTCTGTATTTTTTTGGGAGTCATCTCTTTGGCTGTAAATTTTGACTTTATCTATTTCTGTAAGTGGACTTTCCCCCCTTAGTTATCGTATTTTGATTAGACAGTTAATAAGGGGTTTGTTTTACTCTCGTTTAGGTGCTGTTCAAAGGTTTTAAGCGGATATTCCAGTGTATAGAGATGACTGGTCATCGAACTCGTCATGGTAAGTTTTCAAATCTTCGTTGGTTTAGTTTCTCGAGTTTTATGTTGGAGATATTTTGTTGGTTGATGAAGCAAGTGATTAATTAAGGGATATATTGGTCAAATATAAGTTTCTGAAGGGGTGTAACGCCCCAAAATTTCTAATTTTGTTGTTGTGAAAATATGACACAAATATCTGTTAGCTTTAGTGGTTATGAGTTCTGGAAGTGTTTGGGAGGTCCCAAGTTCAAGTCTTCGCTTGGGAAATTTTGGTATTTTGAATGAATTAGGTCTTACTCTTATTCAGTAGGCTTTTATTTGATTGTTGGTAAAAATTTATCAGAATGGGGCTGCTGGTCTAGTGTTTAAGTGGAGTGGTAGCATGTAGGAGATCTTGTGTTCGAGTCCTTGCGCAAGCAGGGGAATTAATTTTTTTATGTGTGTGGCGTGGTAGAGTTCAAATTAAATTAGACTGCTGAGTAGTTGTGTTTTAGTGGGTTAATAAGGAGTGTTTTTAGGAGATAATTGGGGAGAAGTTATCAAAATAAGATTTTCTCCTTATCAGTTTTCTATTTTCTATTTCTTTCTTTTCCCAACTAATTTTCTGGCATTAGACTTTTGTTTCTCTGCCGTGTTTTCTCCCTTCTTGTTCACTTTTGGTTTTTGTTCCCCTTTGGTCGAATCTTGTTTCTTCTCTTTGCCCTCTCTTTTCGTTTCTGTATTTTTTTGGGAGTCATCTCTTTGGCTGTAAATTTTGACTTCATCTATTTCTGTAAGTGGAATTTCCCCCCTTAGTTATCGTATTTTGATTAGACAGTTAATAAAGGGTTCGTTTTACTCTCGTTTAAGTGCTGTTTAAAGGTTTTAAGCGGATATTCCAGTGTATAGAGATGACTGGTTATCGAACTCGTCATGGTAAGTTTTCAAATCTTCGTTGGTTTAGTTTCTCGAGTTCTATGTTGGAGATATTTTGTTGGTTGATGAATCAAGTGATTAATTAAGGGATATATTGGTCAAATATAAGTTTCTGAAGGAGTGTAACGCCCCAAAATTTCTAATTTTGTTGTTGTGAAAATATGACACAAATATCTGTTAGCTTTAGTGGTTATGAGTTCTGGAAGTGTTTGGGAGGTCCCAAGTTCAAGTCTTCGCTTGGGAAATTTTGGTATTTTGAATGAATTAGGTCTTACTCTTGTTCAGTAGGCTTTTATTTGATTGTTGGTAAAAATTTATCAGAATGGGTCTGCTGGTCTAGTGGTTAAGCGGAGTGTTAGCGTGTAGGAGATCTTGTGTTCAAGTCCTTGCGCAAGTAGGGGAATTAATTTTTTTATGTGTGTGGCGTGGTGGAGTTCAAATTAAATTAGACTGCTGAGTAGTTGTGTTTTAGTGGGTTAATAGGGAGTGTTTTTAGGAGATAATTGGGGAGAAGTTATCAAAATAAGATTTTCTCCTTATCAGTTTTCTATTTTCTATTTCTTTCTTTTCCCAACAAATTTTCTGGCATTAGACTTTTTTTTCTCTGCCGTGTTTTCTCCCTTCTTGTTCACTTTTGGTTTTTGTTCCCCTTTGGTCGAATCTTGTTTCTTCTCTTTGCCCTCTCTTTTCGTTTTTGTATTTTTTTGGGAGTCATCTCTTTGGCTGTAAATTTTGACTTCATCTATTTCTGTAAGTGGAATTTCCCCCTTAGTTATCGTATTTTGATTAGACAGTTAACAAAGGGTTCGTTTTACTCTCGTTTAGGTGCTGTTCAAAGGTTTTAAGCTGATATTCCAGTGTATAGAGATGACTGGTTATCGAACTCGTCATGGTAAGTTTTCAAATCTTCATTGGTTTAGTTTTTCGAGTTTTATGTTGGAGATATTTTGTTGGTTGATGAATCAAGTGATTAATTAAGGGATATATTGGTCAAATATAAGTTTCTGAAGGCTTAGGTTTCTTTGCACAATGAACTGATACTAGGTGTGTACCTAAAATGTAAAAAATGAGATTCGGTGAAAAGCCAAAAATTTTTACTGTCTAAAAATAAGAGAAATAAGAGAAAATAATACAAAAAAATTGTAGAAAAAAGAAATAAAGGTGTTATAAACTTGGAAATGAACATTCTGAACAAAACAGTTTTGGACAGCAGTAGTAGTATAATTTTGAAAAATCATCACAAATAGTGAAAATTGAGTTAGAGGTTGAATAAAATATGAAATTAAATTTTATTGAGTCTAGTTTTTCATGGAAGAAACAATGTAAGCAATGAAACTGCAAGCTAGGAGATATAATGAATTTTGTGAGACAAGGTCAGAATGTATTCGGGTTCCCCTGTTTTGACTTTGGAAAATCATGAAAATTTGTAAAAAAATAAATAGGGGCTGAAATATATACGTTTAAATCATTAATGAGTCTACTTTCAAGAGAAACAAACGGAAACATCATCCAAATTTCGTACTAAGAGACAAATAATTTTTAGTAAGGAAAGGTTGAAGCTGTCAAGTAACAGAATGGGGATAACTTTTAAGATTTTACTGTACTTATTTAATAAGCTATAAATTCTAGAAATTTTGTGGTAGAAAGGTATTTGAGTCTAGTTTCAAAAACATCAAGCAGATCTTAATTTGGAATTCTTTAGCTCAAGTTATAAATAATTTAGTGACAATGACTCAAGTAGATAGCTCTGAATGATCATATTAGTAAATAGTGGAAACATATATGAATATTTAACTAGCAAGGGTTTCATTAAAAATGAATCACACGGCCAAAGCCAATTTGAGTCGAGTGGTCCATGCGGGCTCACACGGGCATGTGGGCCGTTTTTTACCGAAATGTTTCTAAGGTTGAACGGGTCACCCAAGTCGACTGTAAACCTACTGTAAGGTCAGTAAGCGCTACTTAGACCCTTAAATGTGTAACTTATTCTAAATTCCTTATTACACAATATTTATTTTTAAACTCATTTATATATTATTATTTTATATATTACCTATTTTCATTTTTTATATATTATTTATTCCAAACTTATACATATATTACCTACTTTTTTATATATATAATTTATTTATTGATTTGTATATTGTTGATTTCAAATTTCTTTTTCCCTTGTTATTCATTTTCAAATTCATTATTTTTAAATTTGTTTACATTTTATTTTTCCTTATATTTTTTTATACTCTTTGTTTTAAATTCATTGGTCTTTGATTATTGATGCTAGTATTTAAATAATTTTCATTATGTGTTTTATAAATTGTTTATTTGTATTTTCATATTGTCGTTTTTTATCAAAGTTTTTATGCATCGCTTTAATATTGCGTCAATTTTCCCCAATTTTTAAAAAGAAAACTTTTAAAAATAAGGCAATATTCGGTACTTTGGGGCTTTGAGAAAATCATGCCCTAACTTACTGGGTTTCGATTTTTTTTATCCAAATAACAAAATATCCTTTTTAAACTTTAATGCATGAGACAAGCTTAGTTTCGAGGGTTAAAATGTCATATCCTAACTTACTGGATGTGACATCTTATTACTTCGGGACAAGGAGGTCTTAACGTCAAATTTGATTTATTCAGGTTTTCAAAGAGGATCGTATTTTAAAATCTTTTCAAATTTTTGACATTAGGACATTAATTAGTCAATTAGGTACCAATTTTTGGGCGTTACAAGGGTGCTAATCCTTCCTCATTTGTAACCGACTCCCGAGCCCATTTTCTCGAATTTTGTAGACCAAAACATTATTCTAATAAATCAAAATGTTTTATTAAAATGATTAATCTCAAGGTGACCCGATCACACCATGAAAAAAGATTGGTGGCGACTCCATTTTCATTTTAAAAGTCGACCCCATTTTTTAAAATAAAAATGGTTTCGACACACGTTATTAAGAGCAGCTCTTCCTCTTCATCAAGTCCCACAAAGTTGACTTTACTCTCCTACCTTGGACATTTATACTGAAAATGCCACAAATTGTGGTATTTATAGCATTCTACCCGGGCTTTGTCAAATGATCTCATTCTGCCTCTTCCACGCCCTCTGTATGAATTTGCACCATGTCCTCTACTTTCAAACCTTTCGTTACCAGCAATAAATTTTAAGGCATGATCTTCTTCTCTTTCCATTCTCTTAAACTTTTGCTCATGTACAAATAATGAACTTTGCAATTCATCAACAGAGATGGTATGTGCATCTTTTTCCTCTTCGATAGATACTACCACATAGGTGAAATGTTTTTTCAAAGTCTGCAAAATCTTCTCCACGATCACCAAGTCAAACATTATCTCCCCATTTTTATGCATCAAGTTTGTTACAGCCATTACATTAGGAAAATAATCTTTGATCGTTTCTCCTTTCTTCATCTCCGACACCTCAAATTCTCTTCTTAAGGTGTTGAGAAGAGACTTTTTCACTCTCTCATTTCCACCAAACTTGCTCTTCAAAGAATTCCAAACAATTCTGGAGGTTCATCTATCCAAAATCTACTAAAAAACAACACGATCTATAGCTTGATATAGATAATGTTTGACCCTATGATCCTTCATCTTTATCTCGTCCATCTGTGTCTATTGCACGATGGTCTGCACAGTCGTTGTTTCAGGCTCCTCGAAGCCTTTCTCAACTAGGTTCTACAGTCCTTAAACTTCAATAGATTCTCCATCAGCTCACTCCAATGGTCGTAGTGAAGACCATCAAAATGACGAATCTTTGTAAGACTATCTGCACTCTTTTCTTCACTCATATCCACTTATTTTCTCAACAACCTAGTTAGGATACCAGAATGTTAAGTATAACATCAAGTGAAAGCTGGAAACAAGTGTCACTTTTGAAGATAAAAAGTTGGCTTTTTATAGCTTTACAAATGACAAATATAGAATCACAACTAACACCTATATCACCTATAAACAAGGATACCATTAGTTTAAATAAATGCAGAAAGTTGTTCCTAAAGAATGGGACTTATTGAAATAGAAAAACAACTTTGAAAACACTAAATAATTCAAACATATATGGGGGTGGTTTCAATTATATATATATATGAGAGAGAAAAAGAGTGCAATAAAATGAAAAAAATGAAAAAAGAAAAGAAAAGTCTGAGTAGTTTTTTTATCACAAAGACTAGTTTTTGTCCGTTTTTCAATTGGAGGTATATTTAGAATAGTTAGTATACTCAAATAAATTCGATGTGTATGTTCTGATTTTCATTTGGGATACTGTCATTTCGGGTTTTTCAGGTTTCAAAGTTAACTACTATTAGTGTGATATTCACAACTTTTTCTTTTAGTGTACTTGTGATTACTTGGTTAATAACCTTTGTTAAGTTATATGCTCTTGTTGTGACTTTGTGTTGTAATTTTGTAGGAATGACTTTTTTTATATAATGGAGTTTTAGGTGGACTTTCAAATCACTTGGTTTTTACCATTTTCTTTACAAAAAAAAAACTCGCATGTCCACATGCAATGACATGATATCAGAAAGGCATAATGACTTTTTAACCTTTGAACTTTACAAAAAAATCATTTTAGTTCTCTAGTTAATTTTTCACATTTTTTAGCTCTTAAACTTGCATCATTCATCAAATCACTCTAAAATGGATGGAAAATTTCATGTTCTTCTCCTCTTTCTCTCTTCCTCTCTAATTGTTGTAATCGTTGTGTCCAACCATTAATCGTTGTGTCCAACCACCATGTCAGCACTTGTAACAAACACAGCAAACCAGCAAGAAAGGAGCACACTAGAAGCAAAATAGAATAACAGAAAAGGGGATAACAGAATATAGAAAAATGTATTTCTTTTATTATTATTATTATTATTTATTTCTATTTCATTTTTTCGACTATAAAAGGGCCGATTCAAGCACTGTAAAAAGAATATATGAAATCGAAAATACCAAAGAAATCTAAGCAGAAAAAAGAGATTTAAAAGGTGATTTTCAAGTTTTTTCTTTCGTCTCTGGTTGTTCCTTTCTATCTCTTTATTTATCAATCATACGCTAAAAAAAGGGAAAAAGAGTGAAAGAATAGGAAGTGTACCTAGTGGCCGAACTTTTGCTCCCTCCATCGCAATCGAAGGTGGGCAAAGAATGAGAGGCCTTTGAATGGCCTAACTGCGGGGCTTAGAGGAGAGGTTTTTTCTTTAGGGTTTGCTTTTAAATGATTAAGTTGCTACTAATTTAGGGTTTTTTGTGGCCTTTATGTAACATACGAAATGACATCGTTTGGGGTCTGATCAGTTGTTCCAAAATGGTGCCGATAGGCCTGTACGCATGTGCGTGACTCGGCCCGAGGAGGATCTGCGTGTTTTCACTTTGGTGAGATATTTCCACCTTTGCACTTTGCTTTAATTTGGTTTCTTTTGATTCTTCAAATTGGACTGCATAATTACTTGCTGATTTCATTTTAGTCCATTTCTGCGTTTTGAGGTGTTGGGAATATTCCCTTTTGGTCCCTCATGTTATTCATGCGCTACGCTTTAGTCCTTTTTTATTTTAATTCTGTTTGTTGCTCTTTAATTTTATTTTAATCCATTTTTGATCCATTATTTTGTTTTATTTTTTATTTTGCCTTTTTTACTTCTATTTTAATTCAAATTTAGTCCTTATTAGTATTTTTTAATTTAATTGGTTTTTGTTCTTAGTTTATTTATTTTTAAATCTAGCGTTACTTAATATTTAAATTTAACAACATTTTAAAATTTATCATTAGTATTATTTTAAGGTATAACATGCTATTATTTTAAATTATTATTAACATTAATTAAACATTAACATTTTAAATTCATTATGTATTATTATTTTAAAATTAACATATTATTATTTAATTCATCATTAATTATTTTGTATTTTTTTATGAAATTTGATATAATTTGTATACGGTTTTGATATTTTATTTTTATAATATGTTTTTGAAGTTCACTTTTGGTATATTCCCATATGTTAAATATTTACTTGATAATATTTTTATATATAATACTATTATACATATATATATGGCTTATTAAATTATTTTTATGTGGATGTTATTGTTTTGATATTATTATAATTATTGATTTTAAATGGTCTTGTAAATATGTTGATAGGCTTATTTCAAAACAATGTTTATTTGTATGTAACTTACTTCCTTTAAATAAACTAACTTTATATATCTTACCTATTTCAATGTTTATTACTATTTTGTTTTACTATATATGTGTTACCTATATAAAATTAATATATGTATATTATTTGCTTCAAATTCATTTCAAATACTATTATTCAATGTTTTTCATTCTATTTCAAATCTACTTTATACTCATATATATATATTTTTTAATTTTTGTACATAGGATTTATGAACTAAGATTTCTCCTTTTGTTACTTTTAGTGTGTCGTTAAAATTTTTTTATTACTAATTCACTTGATATTTGACCGTTGATATTGGTATTTATATAATGTATGATTAAAATTATTGTTGTGATACTTGTTTGTATTGGTTTATTAATTGTTTGTTATTCATTAGAGTACATTTTATTTGTGAATTGTTTTTTTTACGTTGTACGTAAAGATTCAATCGCATTACATTAAAAGATTACGTTTTATTAAAAGATCGGAATTGCCTTATTTATAAGTTTTCAAAATATTCGGTAACTAAAAATTCTCAAGAAAGTTGCGCCCTAACTTACTAGGCTTCAATTCTTTTCGTTAAATTTAGATATCCGAGTACCTTTGTTTAATAAAATTGTATAGATTCTAAATAAAAAGTTCTTTTTCTGGATTTCAAAATGTTGGATCCTAACTTATTGGATATGACATTTTGCTACCTTGAGTTAAGGATTTCTAAAAAATAAAGGCAATATTCGGTATTTAGGAATTTTGGGAAATTGAACCCTAACTTACTGGGTTTTGAGTTTTCACTTGACCCAAATAACTGAATATCCTTTTCAAATTTAAATGCATAAATTTTAAAAATCAAAAGACAAACTTAATTTCGAGGATTAGAAATGTTGCACCCTAACTCACTGGGCGCGACATTTTACTTCTTCGAAATAAGAGGGTCTTATCATCGAATTCAATTTATTCAAATTTTCTTTTAAAAAGGATTGTATTTTAAAATCTTTTCAAATTTTCAACACTAAGACATTAAATAATCAATTTGGTACCAATTTTGGGCATTACGAGGGTGCTGACCCTTCCTCGTGCGTAACCGACTCCCGAACCTGTTTTCTCAAATTTCGTAGACTAAAATTGTTTTCAAGGTGATCCGATCACACTCCAATAAAAGATCGGTGGTGACTCCAATTTTCGTTTGTATGTCAACAACTAATTTTTATTTTCAACAAGTGGTTTCGACAACAACCACTTCTTGAGCTAAGCCATGTTTCTCTTTATGAATAAATTGACTGTGTATAGTAACAACATTGTTGGGAGGATAACAACCTCAAACATTAATAATAAACATTGATTGCGTATGTGTCATAATACCCATATAGTGACTATTATTTCCTGTGGCCCTGAAACACCGAGATAATGTGATATTATACCGAGGATGATGCTATCACAGCAAGCGAGGACTATGGACTTCTCTGATGATTAACAAAGTAAGCAAATCTCTACTGAAAGCAGATGATGCGTGAACAAGGTTCCACAAGTTGGAACAGAACCCATAATTTAGTAAAGAATCTTTGGTCTGTAATGTTATTGATGTAAAATGGAAATAATGGTGATGGAAGTATGATTTTTAATATTTGAGAAAGGTCTAAATTGGAATTGTGGTGAACTAGGGAGGACTAAGGTGTAATTTTCCATAATGTAAATGGGAGATTAAAGCTGCAATCAAACCATAATGCATAATGGCTATACAATTCGGTGATAGTGTGATATCCTTAGCTGGAAAAAGATATTTATTAAGGCTAATCACTTTAAGGGAGGAAGGTAAGGGAACTTGTATATATATATATATTTGTCTTTTGAAGTTAGTCTAGATAAAGAAAAGGTGGGTGCAAGCAAAGGTAAGACAGTAAACTAACTAGTGAAGCTCTATTTTGGGCATGTGCTCGCTCATTGAATTTTATTTACCTTAAATAAGTGTAACTTTGCCATTAAAATAACTAATTAATTGCTTGAAAATTTTGGTAATGAAAATTATTAATAAGGGAACAAGTTTTGATAATCGAGTGTATCTTAATTCAAACGATTAGTCGTGAAGCTGTTAACGTCATTTAGGAAGTAGCTATAAAAGGTTTCAGGTAAGCTCTGATTAAAAGAATTCACCGGCTCTTATCAAAAGTTCTTCATTGGAGTATTCAACATATCCCTCAAGATGTGAATAAGTTTGCAGATAGTTTGGTTAAGATGGTTCACGATAAGAGAACAGGATTGCACCTTTTGGAAGATCCCCGCTTGGGGGAATAGTTTAATTTTTTTTGTTCGCTTTTATTTTGTTTCACCAAAAAAAAAAGAAAAGAAAAGGTAATTAAGAGTGTGCTTGTTTCATGTAAAATGATTTATGGAATACTGATTTTTTTTGCATTTGCTTTGTATTTGTTTCGTGAAAAACAACTTGATCAATAGAAAATAATTTACCCATCAATAGAAATAAGTCTTTTTATTTTTGGGAAATTGACTTTCCCTATTGAGATGTGTAAGCCGTTTTCTAGAAAATAACCCTTTACAAGTAAATTGATTTTTATATAAAATTAATTTGAGTTAAGTTTAATATTATTATATTATTAATAATTTTTTAATTTTATTTTAAAAATATTAAAATATTAATGTCAATGTAATAATTTTCAATATTTTCAATATTATAATTGTTTAATATTATTATGGGTAAACTACAAAATAATTACTTATATTTGGGTTAAATAACATTTTAGTCAGGTTTGATTTTATTTTGTATGACATTCCCCGGTTTTTAGGAGCGGAGGAAATTCTGTTGAAGCTGCTTCGTACCAAGAGTGATCCAAGAAATGCATTTAGAACGATCACTTTCCATCTTTATTCTCTCTAATAGAATAATTGGATGGTAAGTTTTTTTCTTTGTTGATTTCCCTTCTGATGGTGGGGTGGTGGAGTAGCGGTGGAGTCTTGTACTAGGCATCTAGCTAGTTTTTTGAAGTCTCATGATTTCACGTCAGATCATAGGCCCTAGATGAAGTGAAAGATTTCTACCTCTGGTTCAGGTTTTATTTGTTTTTTTTACTCTCTTTCGTGGTTTTTTTGTTTAATATTTTTTTTTATGTTTTCTCGCATGAATTTTACGTTCATGCAAAAACCGAGAAAGATGAATGGCTTAGAATTTATAATTTTTCTTTTGACTTTTCTTGATTATCTTTATTAAACTAATCTCTTGTCTTTTATGGGGGTTTCTCTTGCCTTTAGTGTTATTAAGTATAGGTATTTTAGATCTTCTTTTTAAACTTTAGCTGTAAGTTTCGTTTTGTAGTTCTCTTTGGATCTCGGTTTCTTGTTGTTTTTCTTCGCTTGTTGCTTGTTCTTTTGGTGTTCGATTTCCTTGGTATTCTTTCTCTGGCTATAGCTGTTTATTGCTGGGCTATTTTCTGGGTGTTTGTTGGAGAAGAGAGGGCTTGTTAGAATCTTTGGACATTACCCACGATAATCATGGAAGAGGATATCAGTATTTTGTTGGCGAAATTAAGTTTTTCAGAGGAAGAAACAAAGAGGGTGGTCAGTAAAAAGGCAAACATGGATAACTCAAAAGGATATGAACATTGGGCTATAGGTAAATTGATGACAAAGGAGAAAGTAAACAGAGAGGCAATGTACAGAGTCTTTATATCACTATGGTATACGAAGGAGGAGGTGAATTTTGTAGCAATAAAAGGAGGAGGCATACTGGTAAAATTTTGTAATAAAGAAGATAGAAAAAGAATTCTTAATCTCTCTCCTTGGTTGTTTGACCAATGCTTGTTTAACATGGTCCCATACAATAAAGAAAAAACAATGGAAGATTATGATTTTAGTCATTCACCTTTTTGGGTCAGAGTATCCAACATACGGATGGAGTACATGAATAGAGATTTGGCGTTGGAGGTAGGTAATGCGATAGGGGAAGTCATAGCTATAGATTAGCGAGACAGAGATGGAGGATGGACTGAATATATGCGCATTAGAATTAATATTGATATAAACAAGCCATTGCGAAGGGTTGTTCATTATATTGATCACGAAGGAGGAGTTTGTATGTGTAATCAGATATGAGAAGTTACCAAGATTCTGTTACATTTGTGGGTTGATTGGTCATACGACACAAAAATGCAAGAGCAGATGATTAATAATGAGAGCCAAGATAATATATTTCAATACGGTAACTGGTTAAGTGTTCCAGTAAGAGTTATCAACCAAAATAATGGGTTGAAGGAATGGCATTGAAATGATTAAAGAGAATAATGTGAATGATAGAAAGTCATATAGGAAATTCTGCAAGGTAATAGGGACGAATACGTTGAATGATCCAGTAGAAACGGAGCAAGTTAAAGACACGGATGATGAATCAGAACTGAGTACACCACAAGAAAAATGATCTATGAAAATTGGACGCGATAGTATAGGAAAAATAAAGTCAAAAAGGAAAAGAAATAGAGGACATAATGGGGAGCTATATGAAGTAAGCCCTCATAGAATAGTGCGTAGAAAGTTGATGAACGGCTCTACACCTTCAAAGGCGGTGGCTGGTGAATAGCCCCACCATGAAGAATGAAGTTTCTCAGCTGGAATTGTCGTAGGATGGGGTCACCTGCGACAATTCAGGAACTCAAGCAACTTTTGGTTGCCAATAGACCCGATATTATCTTCTTGTGTGAAACTAAAATGAATGTTATTGAATTCCAAAGAGTTCAAATAAGATGCAAGTTGCAAAATAGGCTTGTAGTAAATTCAAAAGGCCGGAGCGGAGGTCTTGTGTTGATGTGGAAGGACGAGTTGGATGTTACTAATCAAAGTTACTCAAAGCATCATATCGACTCTACTGTTAAGTTAGGATGTACCAGTATTATTAGGGTCACGGGATACTATTGTCATGCAAACCCTAGTGAACATAATAACTCTTGGAATATGCTTCAAAGAGTGGGTCAAGCTGTCAATGAGGAGTGGGTGGTGGGAGGTGATTTTTAACGCAATGTTGAATGAAGCAAAGAAGGAATGGGGCGTCGGATTGTTTGGGCGTATATGAATGATTTCAAAGATATTGTCGATGATTTGGCCGTTGTGGATATTAAGCCGGACCGAGGGTGGTTCACGTGGGTAAATGACAGAGAAAGGCAAAGGTTAATAAAGGAAAGGCTTGATCGCTTCCTTACTTCTGTCTCTATGGTGGAAAAGTTTCCTTTCATTGCTTCTAGTGTCATTCGGCAATCATAGTCTGATCATGACACCATTCTTTTTGATCTATATAGGCGTAAACCTAAGTGTTATCCTTGTGATAATAGAATCCAATTTCGTTATGAAGGCTGCTAGATCTCAGAAAAGGATATTAAGAGGATCATTAACAAGGATTGGATGCAAGGTGGGGCAATTATGAGAAAAAGCTAGAAAATGTTCGGGTGTCTCTAGGAAACTGGCAAAAACAAAATTATTTGATGATGAAGAGAGATATTAGCAGGCTAGAGGATAACATCAATAATATGATCGATTCGACAAGTAGAGGTGACAGTGTAAAAATGCTGAGGGAGTATCGACATAGGCTGAATCACCTGTATGATAGGGAGGAAAGGTACTGGGCACAAAGATCGAAGGTGTAATGGCTCAAGGAAGGAGATAGAAGTATGAAGTACTTCTATGCTAAACCTACACGACGTTTAAAAAAGAATAGTATCGAGAAGATCAAAGATGAGAATGGTAATTGGGTTACGAATAGTAAGGAGATCTGTAAAGCTACTAGAAGTTATTTTTGGAACTTATTTTGCTCTAATGGAAATGATATCACCCAGCTGGATTTGAGCTACATGAATGAGTGTATTACCAGAGATAATAACATTTGGCTCACAAGGGAGTATAATGAGGCTAAAGTTAACAAGGCTATCAAATAGATGGATCCAAGGAAAGCTCCTAGAATAGACGGCTTATCTGGTAATTTTTTTAAGCAGCATTAGAACATTGTGGGTGCTGACACTACACGATTTTGTTTTGACATTCTTAATGGACAGGGAAATATCTCCTCACTTAATGAAACTATTATCATTTTAATCCCTAAAAATAGAGACCCTTGTGATTTCACTAACTTTCGGTCGATAAGTTTGTGTAGGTATATCTACAAAATTATTGCTAAGGTGTTGGCAAACAGGCTGAAGGTTATACTTCTTGATTGTATTAGCTATAATCAAAGTTCTTTTTTTCCAGGTAGGATGATTCATGATAATAGTCTTATAGCACATGAACTTCATTATTATCATCAAAACACCCGGTACAATTCCAATAAAGGCTACGTGATCAAGCTAGACATGGTAAAGCTTATGATCGTGTGGAGTGGAATTTCATTGAAGCAGTGATGCGATGAATGGGTTTTCCAAATCTGTGGATCGACAAAATCATGGGGTGTGTACATTCCGTTAAGCATTTAATTAAGTGTAAAAATTTGTTATCAAAAACCATTTACCCTGAAAGAGGCCTTCGTCAAGGGATCCTTTATCCCGGTACTTGTTCTTATTCTGTATGGAAGCTTTCTCAGGAATGCTTATTTAGGCACAGAATAATGATTTGCTAAGAGGTATTCGTGCTATTGTGCATGGGCCTAGAATTAATCACTTATTCTTTGTAGACGATGCTCTTTAATTCGTTAGGAACAAAAAAAGAGAGATAGAGTGCTTCATGAATATCCTTAGAAAGTTTACAAATGTTTCTGGTCAAGAAATAAATTTTGAAAAATCAATGGTTCTGTTTAGCCCTAATACCCCTAGTGAACAAAAAAGAAGTTGTAATAATCTTTTAAGTATGAAGGTTGTGGAGAAGTTAGATAAATACCTGGGTCTGCCCCTCCCTATTGGTAAAAGAAGAAGAGAGGCTTTTACTGATATTATTAATAGACTGTCTTGCAGAATAAATAGCTGGACAAAAAGACTCTTATCCTATGGAGGTAAAGAGGTCATGATCAAAGCGGTGCTTTAGTCCATCCCTAATTATGCACTGTCTATTTTTCTTGCCCCAAAAAGGGTGTTAAAGGAGATTTAAACAAAGCTCAGTAGAATTTGGTGGTTTGATAAGGATAGTGGTAAATTTTGGTCTATGCTCCCCTGGAGAACTTGTTGTTCCAATAGGGTCGGAAGCGTGTAAATTATTGTACTAAAAAATCACACAAAGTTCAATTCCCAGGAAAGAGAGGTGGATCACATGGATCTCTTAAATACCAAGTCTTTCCTTAGACAGAATATCCCTTCTATAGTAATTTAATAGCACAATTAAATACTACTATTATACCCTCAAATATTGAAAGAAAAATAGGACAAAAAAGAACACAAGAGTTTTAACGAGGTTCGGTAAATTATACCTACGTCCTCGGGCACTAACACCAGATGATAACTTTACTATCTTCAAAGTATTACAAACAAATAGAATTCCTTAAGAATTCTCAAATGGGAGAAGAGAGAAAACTAAAAGAGAAAGATTGGTTGGGATGGTTGAAATGAGAAATGGTTAGGCCTATTTATAGTTGAGGTTCAGGGACTAACTTGCAAATGGCCTAAAAAATTAGGGACCAAAATTGCAATTATCCCATTCAACTTTAAACAACTTGCCTATCACTTTTTTTCTTTCGGTGCCACTTGCACCTCCCATTTTTGACTTTTCAACCCCTTTTAATTTGTCTTTTCAACAATCTCCACCTTGAAGATTTGATTAGGATAATCACATCTTCACATACTTCCTTCAACTCCCCAAATTCGATAAAGCTATCTTTTGTAGTGCCTCCAAATGCGCTCTCGAGCGCCATACACCTAAAGGTGCTCAAATTCTCAGGATGTTAATCAAGTTCAAACAATGATTAAACTTGATTGTTGTTACCACATTGGTCATCATATCTGCGGGATTATCTGCTGTTGGAATCTTCTGAAGTAGAATTTTTCCTTTTTCAAAGACTTCCCGCACAAAGTGATATCTTACGTCGATATGCTTGGTTCTTGAATGATAGACTTGATTTTTCGCTAAATGAATAGCGCTCTGACTGTCACAATATAAACTTATGTGACTTTGAACAACTCCTAAGTCTTTCAACAATCCATTAAGCCAAATAGCCTCCTTAACAGCTTCTGTAACTGCCATATATTCTGCCTCTGTAGTAGACACAGCTACTGTAGACTGTAAGGTAGACTTCCAACTCACTGGGCTTTCGCAAGAGTAAACAGATACCCCGTAGTTGAACGACGTTTATCTAAATCACCAGCAAAGTCGGAATCAACATATCCAACTACAAACTGACCAAGTGCTTCATCCTGTTCAAAAATTAAACCAACATCTACGGTTTTTCGAAGATACCGTAAAATCCATTTAACAGCTTGCCAATGTCCTTTTCCAGGATCATGCATATACCTGCTCACAACTCCAACAGCTTGTGAAATGTCAGGCCTCGTACACACCATCGCATACATCAAACTCCCAACTGCATTAGCATATGGGACTTTCGCCATATATTCTCTTTCATCTTCAGTCTTCGGAGATAATTGAGCACTAAGTTTCAAATGAGAAGCAAGTGGGGTACTTACATGTTTTGTGTTTTCATTTACACCAAAACATTGTAATACCTTTTTCATATATTGCTTCTGATTTAAACAGAGCTTGCCTCTCGGTCTATCTCTACTTATCTCCATGCCGAGAATCTTCTTGGCCTCACCTAGATCTTTCATCTCGAACTCTTGATTCAACTGAGCCTTCAGCTTATCTAACTCATTTTGGCTCTTTGAAGCGATTAACATATCATCAACATACAAGAGTAGATAAATGAAAGATCCGTCATGCAGCTTCTGCAAATATACACAATTGTCATATTTGCTTCTTGTGTACTTCTGCCTTCTCATAAAGCTATCAAATCGCTTGTACCACTGCCTCGGGGATTGCTTCAATCCATATAGCGATTTGTTCAGCTTACAAACCCAATTTCTACCACCAGCATCTGTGTATCCTTCGGGCTGAGTCATATAGATCTCCTCTTCTAACTCACCATGCAAGAAAGCCATCTTAACATCAAGTTGAGCTAGCTCCAAATTCAACTGTGCTACCAAGGCCAACAAAATTCTAATGGAGGAATGCTTCACAACAGGGGAAAATACATCATTGTAGTCAATTCCTTCCTTCTGAGCGTAGCCTTTAGCTACCAATCTTGCCTTGTAGTGAATATCCTTCTTGCTAGGAGATCCATCTTTCTTTGCGAATACCCACTTGCATCCGATTGCCCTTTTACCTTTCGGTAATTGCGCCAACTCCCAAGTATTGTTCTTCCGGAGAGACTGCATTTCATCATCCATGGCGCTTTTCCATTTATCACTTTCTAAGCTTTGCATTGCTTCTTGATAAGTGATAAGAATATCATCAACAACGAGAAGGGCGTAGGCCACCATATTAGTAAATCGAGCGGGTTTACGAATTTCTCTCCGTGGCCTTGCAACTGCAACTGGTTCTGGTGTACTTAGTGGTTCTTGGGTCAGAACCTCTTCAACCTCTAATTCCTCCATTGTGGCTGGAGAATTAGACTTATTAACTGGGCAAATCCCCATCTGCTCAAACTCCACCTGTTTTGGAGTACACTCCACCTGCTGTGGAGTATTGCTCGTCTGAATATCTTTATCTACTACCTTTTTCAATGTGGCAGATTCATCAAAGGTAACATCTCTGCTACAGATCATTTTCTTTGTGCTTAAGCACCAAAGACGAAATCCCTTCACTCCAGAAGTGATTCCCATAAAGAGAGCTTTCTTTGCCCTCGGATCTAACTTTGACTCCTTCACATGGTAATATGCAGTGGTTCCAAACACATGTAAGGAATCATAATCTGTAGCCGGTTTTCCAGACCATACCTCCATAGGAGTTTTTCTTTCTAATGCAGATGATGGCAAACGATTAACAAGATGGCTAGCGTATGTCACAGCCTCAGCCCAAAATTGCTTGCCCAACCCAGCATTGGACAACATACATCGAACTTTCTCCAGCAATGTTCGATTCATACACTCTGCCAATCCATTCTGCTGTGGTGTATCCCTAACTGTGAAGTGTCGAACAATACCATACTCTTGGCACACATTGAAGAACGGATCACTTTTATATTCCCCTCCATTGTCCGTCCTAAGCCGCTTGATTTTCTTGCCAGTCTGGTTTTCGATCATAGTTTTCCATTTAAGAAAAACTCTAAGCACTTCATCCTTAGTTCTCATGGTATACACCCAAACTCTTCTGGAAAAGTCATCAACAAAAGTAACAAAGTAGTGTTTTCCTCCCAATGAAGGTGTCTTGGAAGGCCCCCACACATCTGAGTGAATATATTCCAAAATACCTTTTGTATTATGGATAGCAGTACCAAATTTCACTCTCTTTTGCTTTCCCAGAACACAATGCTCGCAAAATTTTAATTTGCAAGCCTTTGCACCTTTCAACAATCCTTGCTTTGCCAGAATTTGCAAGGATTTTTCGCTAGCATGTCCCAACTTCATATGCCACAACTGCATTGAGTCCAATTCTTTATTGCCGGAAGCTGTAGCGACTGCTCCAATAACTGTACTACCTTGGTAGTAATACAAGTTATTTTTCCTGATGCCCTTCAATATCACAAGTGTGCCAGATGTCACTTTCAAAATCCCATCTCTCATAGTAACAACTGAACCATTGGATTCCAAGGCTCCCAATGAGATGAGATTTTTCTTCAAACTGGGCACGTGCCGAACATCAGTCAGAACTCTGGTTGATCCATCTTGATTCTTTAATTGGATTGAACCTATCCCAACAGTTTTACAGGCATTGTCATTGCCCATATAAACAACTCCTCCATTTAGTTCTACTAAATCAGAGAACCACTCCCGGTTAGGGGACATATGATAGGTACAACCCGAATCCAATATCCACTCATCTGAATGGAACGACGATGATGATGTAACCAGTGATAGTTCAGAGTCACTAGTATCATGCTTAGCAACACAAGCATCTACAGCAGCTTTTCCCTTATTCTTCAACTTTGGACAATTTTTCTTCCAGTGGCATTTCTCATGACAAAAAGCACATTCATCTTTTCCGAGTCTGGACTTTGACTTTGATCTCCCCTTTTGAGTTTTCTTCCGAGTGTATGAACGACCTCGGACTACTAAAGCTTCTGTATCTCTGATTGAGTTTTTCTGTTTGTCCTTCTTTCTCTGTTCATAACTGTATAAGGCCGCACAGACTTCGCTCAGAGATATATCACTCCTGCCATGAAGTAGAGTAGTTTCTAGGAACTCAAACTCCTTAGGAAGTGACCCCAACAGCATCAAAGCCAAATCTTCATCTTTGAATGTCTCATCCATATTCAGCAAATCAGTGACTAACTGATTGAATTTGGTGATATGATCATTTATTGTGGTACTTGGGACGTATGTGAAGCGAAACAGTCTTTTCTTCAAGTGGAGCTTATTTTGACTGTTTTTCTTCAAAAAATTTTCTTCAAGTGCCACCCACAACTTATTTGCAGAAGTCTCCTTTGAAAAAGCATACCTCTGCTCTCGAGAAAGGCACGATTGAATTGTGCCACATGCCAACCGATTGATCGCCTTCCAATCTTTCTCCTGTACATCATCTGGTTTCTCTTCATCAATGGCAATGTCTAGACCCTGCTGAAAAAGGGCATCTAGAACCTCACTTTGCCACATACCAAAATGGCCCGTGCCATCAAAGATCTCCACGGCCAATCTTGCATTTGCAATTGTCGGTCTTGTCCACATGGATGATGTTGAAGCTCCTACACTGACCGTTTTCTCCATAATCTTTCAATATACCTAAGGAAATCTTTTCTGATGTGGAAGATCAGTTTAAACTGCAACCACAGAGCATACTACGATTAACCTTCGGCTCTGATACCACTTGTTGTTCCAATAGGGTCGGAAGCGTGTAAATTATTGTACTAAAAATCACACAAAGTTCAATTCCCAGGAAAGAGAGGTGGATCACATGGATCTCTTAAATACCAAGTCTTTCCTTAGACAGAATATCCCTTCTATAGTAATTTAATAGCACAATTAAATACTACTATTATACCCTCAAATATTGAAAGAAAAATAGGACAAAAAAGAACACAAGAGTTTTAACGAGGTTCGGTAAATTATACCTACGTCCTCGAGCACTAACACCAGATGATAACTTTACTATCTTCAAAGTATTACAAACAAATAGAATTCCTTAAGAATTCTCAAATGGGAGAAGAGAGAAAACTAAAAGAGAAAGATTGGTTGGGATGGTTGAAATGAGAAATGGTTAGGCCTATTTATAGTTGAGGTTCAGGGACTAACTTGCAAATGGCCTAAAAAATTAGGGACCAAAATTGCAATTATCCCATTCAACTTTAAACAACTTGCCTATCACTTTTTTTCTTTCGGTGCCACTTGCACCTCCCATTTTTGACTTTTCAACCCCTTTTAATTTGTCTTTTCAACAGAACTCTATGTCAACCTAAGGGAATATGTGGTATTGGTTTACGTAATATGAGACCTTTTAATATAGCTCTCTTGGGTCGTCAAGTTTGGAGACTCATCAACAACAAGGAGTCACTTTGCTTTAAAGTTCTATCTTTAAAATATTTTTCTGATGGAAATATTTTCAATGCTAAAAAAGTGAATAGAGCTTCTTTTACTTGGTCGAGTATTACTGCTGTTGCGAAATTTATGAAGAATGGTTTCAGTTGGTAGATAAGCAATGGTGAAAACATTAAAATTAGGGATGACAATTGGGGTTTGGAAGGTCTTAATGGAAGTACACCGTTCCCAAATATGCTTTCTTCAAGTGATGACAGTGTTAAAGATATTTGGATGGAGCATGCTAGGTGCTGGAATATCAAAAAGGTGCATAGGTTGTACGATAAAGATTGGGGGGATAGAATATGTAAAATTCCTATAGGCAATAAAAACCAATGAGATAAGATGGTGTGGTTTCACAATCCTCATGGATCTTTTACTTCGAAATTTGCTTACTTGTAGATGCTGCTAAAAAAATTAGGGTATGGCCCGCATAGGATCTATTGGAGAACTTGACACTCTTCCAAAAACTATAGTGTTTGCCTGGAGAGTTGGTCATGAGATTCTTCCCACAAATGTTAAAATTGCTTCCATCAGAAATGGTTTTAATGAAAGCTGCCCCAGGTGTGGTGCTAATGTCGAAACTCTTCTCCATGCCCTTCGTGAATGCACAACATCCCCCGAAGTTCTAACCATAGGAGGATAGGACTTAAGCAGTAATGAGAAGTCGTATGACAAATGCATCAACTAGATGGAAGACATGATGAGAATTCTTGATATAAAGGGGATGGCGGACCTCATTACTACGCTTTGGAACTGCTGGAACAGTAGGAACAAGTTTATTGTCAAAGGCCAAGTTGACAAAGCTCAAAGCACATGGGAGAAGGCTAGTAATCTGAGTAACAAATTTCGTATCTACAACCTAATGAATCCCCCCATATTAGCCCAGATTGAGGATGCAAAGAAATGGAAAAGACGGTTGAAAGGCATTGTTAAGATTAATTTTGATGCAACAGTCAACAATAATATGATGGGTTATGGAGTTATCATTAGAGATGAGGATAGGTTTGTGCTGGGGGTGGTGGAGGCTTCAATGAGGGTAGATTTTCTGTACTAGAGGCTGAGTGCATAGCCTTGGAGAGAAGCATAGAGGTTGCGGACAAGCTAAACATTCTAGGTGATGTGACTTTTGAAACTAACAATGCTAGGTTGGTGAACAAATTGAATGTATGTGATGAGGACATTACCATTATAGGTAGTAGGGTTAAAAATTGTAAAAAAAGCTTTTAGTTTGTTTAATTCCTCCAACTTAGTTTGGTCTCATTGGTCATGTAATAGTGTGGCCGATTTAATTTGTACTAAAATGTATAGTGAAGCTAAGAGGTGGTTTATCAATATGGATTATCCAAATGAAATCCATAATGTTGTTATTAGTGATATTACTTAATAATGTGTTTTGACCCTTGTGCTCGTCTTTTGCTCAAAATGTTTTAGTCACTAAACTTTAACTTCTTATAAAGTGGTCACTAACATTATTGTATTATAACAAAATAGTCACAATTTCATTAATCACCGTTAAAGAGGCAACAAGAATCACACGTGGCTGGTTTATGGGCATTAAATGCCAATGTGTTCACCAACTAAGCGCCACATATTTAGACATTTTTTTACAAATTAAAAAATACTTATTAATCTTTTTTTGCACTTTAAAATAAGGAAACCCTTAAAAAAGAGGACTCCCACTTTTTGAACCAAACAACAAAGAAAAAGAAGAAGAAGAATAAGAGGAGGCACCAAATGCTATACTTGTTTGTTATTATGATTCCCAACTATGTTAAGGACATCATGATGTAATGAAAACCCAAGTAGAAAATTTCTTGGGTGCCCAAATTATGGAAACGGGAAAAGGGTATGTTGTCGTTAATTTTAGTTGGTATGACCCTCTAATGGCACCTCGTGCTAGGGTAGTTCAGGTTGGACTCTTAAGGGAAGTACAAAACATGTATAAAGAGAAGAGGAAAGAGAGAATGATATGGATTTGTGTAATAGTTATATTATGAAGTTCAAATATGATAAGTGTCAAGTGATGGTGATTAATGTAAGTGATGAATAAAAAACAGGTAAAATGGTAACTTTGTCATATGTGAGTATCATTTCACACAATACTAT
Organism: Gossypium hirsutum; assembly: GCF_007990345.1. Lineage (NCBI taxonomy): Eukaryota > Viridiplantae > Streptophyta > Magnoliopsida > Malvales > Malvaceae > Gossypium > Gossypium hirsutum. Next base: position 55,972,345 of record NC_053441.1, on the reverse strand, counting down.
AAATGGTTTATAATATTAATGTGGTATTAAATTATTGAGATTAATTTTATTGGAAAAGGGATTAGTGAGAAGATTTAAGAATACAAAGTAAAATTAAAATGGTTTTACATCCATTCATAATGTTTTATACAATTAATATTTTAATAGTTCTTCCGTCAAATTTCATACTCTATTCATGTAGATTATACATGTCAAGTTTGACATAAGTTAAAAATTTCTAACTACTTATTTTATGTAAAAAACTTTCCAACCATTAAATATTTATTATATATACAATTATTTAGATTGATATGATAGAGTTATCGAATAAATTTAACAAATTACATGTATGACAAGTACAAATATCATGATGAATTCAATTGTTAGATTGTTAAAATATTATTTGTATAAAAAGTTACGAAAAGGTGTAAATCCACTTAAGTTTTACACTAGTATAAGTAGATCCCTATTATTGAGAACTAATATATATATATATATGAGATTAAAGGGGCGTGGTCCCTACCATTGAACTAATAAATATATGTTTCTAACATAGGGAAGGGGGCAAAAAAAAAACCCCATCCCCAAACCAGGTGGCCATTACGGGGGACGGAGATTTTGTTCACTAGATCTGTCCAAAAATCACGTAGTTAGCCTTACTCAGTAGGCTTTGCCTAGTTTGGTTTGAGTTTAGACAAGAATTTTTGTATTCCGAGTTAAATTCAAATTTAATTTAAATAATAAAAAGTATTTTTTAATTTAAATTTAATTATAAAAATATATGTTAAATATTTTATTAATTTTTCAATAATAAAATTAGTTTTTTGGGCGGGTCTGGATTTAATTTTTTTTTAATCGGGCATCAAGTCAACTCAACCCACGGACACCTTTATTGGTCTCCTTTCTATTTATCTTTAATTTAAGCCATATTTCAATCCCAAACTTCAATTTTTACAAAAATCAAGTGGAGAACCAACTTTTAAACTCATTTTCCTCTGTCAACTTCACCATTCAAGCTAAGGGTTTTATGGATTTTTGAGAGAGAAAATGGAAACTAGAAAGAGAAAGCTCAATATGGTAATAATGTGTTTTTCCAACTCATTTCCTCCTAAACTAACTCGTAGAAATAGTGTAATCAGGTCGAATCCCAATAAAGTTAAATTTATTAGTCTCAAAGTTTAGACAATAAAAATAAAAAAAGGGAGATTTTGATATATTAAACTAATAATTAAAGATAAACAAGAAATTAATTAAAAGTTGAAATATTAAAAATAATGAAAATCAATTCTTAGCAAACTTCCAATCCAAAGGTGTAAGTTCCATCCAATTGTAATTCTGATCATAGACTTAAAAATCAATTTCTCATACCGAAATATTCGAAAAAGTCGCAAAAAGAATAATTCTATATTCAAACCAAGCATTTAAATTAAAGCTTAGCATTAAATAGGTGGGCACAATAGCGTTCCATATTAAATTCAATGATGGCATTAAGAATTGTGAGGACTAAACCAAAATCACTTGATTGAGATAGCTAAAATTAAATTAATCTTGTACTTTTATTTCCCTAGAGTCTATCATGCAAGCTATGAAATTGAGGAAGCCACAACAACACACATAAGTCAACTCCTTGGTACTTATATAAATCATTTATGACAATTCAATGTGAAAAGAAAAAGAAATAAAAACTAATCGTGTTTTTCCTCCCTCGACTACTCCCTCAACATACATATATATACTAAGGCTCCATTTGTTTCACTGAAAATGATTTCCGGAAAATAATTTTTGAAAAATGACTTACTTTTTTAGAAAAGCTAATATTTTTTGGCGTTTGGATGAATCTGTGTAAAATATTTTCTTTTGTTTGGCAGGTTCTTTAAAAATATTTCATAAAAATAATTTTCAATTAAACAAACATACATTTGAGATTTTTTTTATTTTTTCATTGTTTACTTGAATTTATTTTATATCTATAATTTTACATTTTACATTATTTTTACATATATTAAAAATATTTTGTTAAATTTAGGTACATTGCAACGATTATTTTCTAGCTACATGACTACAAACTGAATATTTTTTTATTTAAAAATGTGACTTTAACAAAATAGACAAAAAAATCAACAATGTCAGCAGTTGGACTTGATTTTCAAATTTGGAAAGTAGAGAGACTAAATTCTTGAAAATAAAAGTTCAGAAACTAAATTCAAATTTGTGAAGAGTATATAGACTTATGACATATTTTAACATTTTTACTACAAAATATTTATTATTAATATATTTATAATTGTAATAAATATTTAGCATTAAAATATTAATATTGATATTTTCAATAATATGTGAATAACATTATTTAAAATTATTATTTTTAAAATTTACTATTAAAATAAAATTTAAATATTAAATAATTTATTATTTTTAATAAATTATATTAATTATATTAATAATTTATTATATGACTAAATATAAATAATTAAATACGTTTTAATAATATTAAAAATATAATATTAACATTTTAAATATTTTTAAAAATAAAAAAATTATTATCAATATAATAATATTAAACTTGATTTAAGTTAATTTTTCTATAAAAGTAAAATTATCTGTTGAATAGCTCTTTTCCGGAAGATAACTTACACTTTTCAAAAGGGTAAATCATTTCACAAGGAAAAGGCTTATTTTCCATTGAGTTGTAAGTCATTTTTCGTTGACCAAGCTATTTTCTATGAAACAAACACAGGAAAATACAAAAAAAATATTTTCCGTAAAACCTTTTATGTGTAAACAAACGGACCCTAAAAGTAAACCTAATAAATAGTAAAAGCAATCCTAACGAAACAAAACAAGTCTGTCGCATTTAATGTTTGAGTGAAATTCAAATTCAAATTGGAATAATTACCATCTTAGTCCTTTCCAAATTTAGACCTTCTTAATTAAGTCCATAAAGATAGCTCCCAAATTGGCTCACATCACAAGTCCACTATTAAGTTTAAAATTCCCAATCTATGTATGTATGTATGTATGTATGTATGTATGTATGTATGTATGTATAAAAGACTTAATTAGTAATTAAATCAAGGTTAAAATGGTAAATAGATAATTTTATAATACGGTGGACGGTTAATATATGTAATTAGCATGATTTTTATAGAAATTATATTAAAATTAAAATATGAAAATAAGTAAAATAAAGAAAACTAATAAAAGATGAAACTGGGTGGAAAGAGAACATTTTTTTTCTCATTTCATCTTCTCCACCGAAAACTCCATTTTTGAGGAGAAGGAATTCGACCATGGAGTCCCAAGCTTAAGTCCCTCAATTGGTGAGCTCAATTTAGTCATTTTCTTGTAATTTTATGTTTTTTAATTCTGATGAGCTTGTTTAGCTAACTTGTGTGTTAATTTTTTGAAACCGTTAAAGTTTATAAATGATGCCATTAATTAATGTTTGAAACTTTAGTGTTAAATAGTTAGATTTTAAGCTTAGATATGAAAAATAATGACTTTGTAAAGTGAAAATTATTAGTTTTGAACATAGGGACTAAAGTGTAAATATTTCAAAATTGACATGAATTTTTTAAATATAGATAAAAGAGAATTATAGAAGGATGAAATTGAAATTGGATTGAAAAACATAGCTTAAATGTGAAAGTTATGTTTATTTCAGTTTTAAGGACTAAATTGAATAAAATAAAAACTATAGGAAGCATTCAAAAAATAAAATTGAGTTAATATATGCTTAAAATAGGCTGTTATAAGATGTTTGGAATTGATAAATTGAAATGAATTATCATATATATCGGGAATTAAATCAATTAGAAGATAATTGGACAAAAGACAAAATTGTGGATTAGTCCACGACGTCTTGTTTGCTTGTTGTTTTTCCAGGTAAGTTCATACAGGACTTACTTTATTAAGTCATAATATGTTTGTGTTATATTGTTTAATTTTCTAGTTGAATTGTTATGAATATGATGTTTTTGGTATCAAATGGACCAAACCATAAAATACGAATTCAATGATAAATTTCATTAAGTACATGGTATTGAATAGATGTGAACAATTATGTAATTGAATAGTATGTATGTGATGATGTTACAAGGTTTAAAAGGTATATAGATTGCTATTAAAAAAATATGAACAGTATGTATACAATTACAAGTTTGAAATGATACAGAAACTATAATGGTACCTGTATGAACTTAGTAAACGATTAGAATACGAATGGCATGTCGTTAAGGTTCAAAAAGAAATCAAGAATTGTTCAGGGGTTTCTTTATTGATGGTTGAGATCCAACATGTGTTGCGGATTCTTAATAGCTTGAGTGAGCAGCCTCGAATAAAGTTGCAAAAGTAAACCTGACCTACAACTTATGTGAGTAGCCTAAATATCACACCTTGTGTGAGCAAATTCAAATACCATAGCTCGTGTGAGAAAATTTGAATATTACAACTTGTGTGAGCAAATCAATCCCATGTATCTGATTTCATTTTACTTCAGTTTTCTAGGCGAAAAATAAAAATGAAAATGGTACTAAATGGAATCAATATGTTTGGAATAAATACATATGTATATGAATGAAATTATGTGTTACAAATTGAATATGATTTGGTTAGTATATGTGATAAGATGAATTTTTATTTCACTATATGAATTTGTTTTAAGCTTATGGCTTGTAATCAAACTAACGTATTTGATGTATTTGTGAAAGTAAATAAATGTGCAAGATGTCAAAGGATTGCTCTGTTTGTACCAATGTATTTTGATTCCTAAATTAGTTTAATGCCAATGTAAGTTAATTAAGTAAACTTTCATATGATTAAATTGCATGTTTTGAGCTTAGAGACTAAATTACATAAAAATAAAATGTTGGGGGTAATTTCGTAAACCTGTCGAAAATGACTTATTAGCACAAGATAAGTTAATTTTGTTGTTGGTGTTGGTTAATTGAATGAAATTATTATTTTAGATTAAGAACGTGTTGATAACCGTGGAAAGGACAAAGTAGTTGAGTAGTCCCTATACTTTGGCTGTTGCAGCAAATTAGTCTGATAAGCTCGTGCTATTATTTTTATGTTTATAATGATTTCTTACATACTACATGTTTTATTAAAATTTGATATAATGTTGTAATTATCCATTGAATGCTTAAAGAATAAATAATAAATGAGTATGATGAGTACGTGGTGCACCTAAATAGTAGGTTGTGGGTTGATGTGATTATTTAGCAGGTACTATGTACCTGTGATATAGACCGTAGCGATGGCTTGAGATCCTACATGTATTGCGGATTCTTTAAAACTTGTGTGAGCAGCATCGTGAGTCAGTTAAAGTTATAAATGTTCACTTGAATGAGTGATACCCTTTTGATTACCTGAAATGATATATTGTTAGAACTATGACTTGGTTTATGATCATTTATCATATGGCATCTTGATGATGTGAATTATCCAAGTATAAGTGTTTTCGGAAAGTTGAAATAATAGTAATATGCAATATGATTTGAATTATTGTACTGTGCCGTACTCACCTGTTGTGAGTTGTGATTGACTTGTAAGGTATTGTCTCAAAGAATAAGGGAGGTCATCGGAGAGGTGGTGAGCGATACTCAATTTGCATTCATTAGAAGAAGACAAATGTTTGATGGAATTTTAATAGAAAAGGAAATAATCCACTCGATTAAGGAGAAAGAAGGAAGGGGCAATCTGATCTTCAAATTGGATTTTTATAAAGCATATGACTGTGTTCGGTGGGATTTTTTGGAGTTGGTTTTATTCAAGATGGGATTTGGCGAAAAATGGATATGATAGATAATGGAATGTGTATCTACAGTGAGAGCAACAGTTGTAGACACCCATCTTGTCCAAGTCCAATTAGAAGCCCATTTAAATTTTTGTTCTCTCTTGGGCCGTTCGAAGCCCATTTAATTTTGGTCAATTTGAGACTTATTTCTTTCCTTTTTAGGCTTGTCAGGGGCTCAAATTATTATTATCATCACTACTTCTATTATTATTAATAAATATTATTATTATCATCATTTTCTACAAATAAGCAAGATTAAAAAACAATATATAAACATGAAATGAAAATGGAAAAAAGGGAAGGCTTTTCATATTTTAGTTCTAAAAGAAGGGTAAAGCAACAACAACAACAATAATAAGCATGCTATATCTCTTGTTTTCTTCTATTTTTTTTTGGCCATAGATATCTCATGAGGGATCGGGTTTTGGGTTCCGATGAAGGGGATGTCACCGGACCGTCGGTCCTCCGCCCCTAGGAGCCCCAAAAATCTTGTTTTTTTCTCTCCCATTTCTAAAATAAAGGTTTCTTTTTAAAAAACAAAAGTTTGATCTTAGGAAAAGTTTTGATTTTTTTTTAAAAAGAAAGTTTAGATTTTAAAAAATAAAATTATGTTTTTTCAGTCTTTTTAAAAGGAAAGTTTAAATTTTTAAAACAATTTTTTATTTATTTTTTCAACTATTTCAAAATGAAAGCTTTGAACTTCAAGAAAAATAGCATTTTTTTTAAAATGAGAAAGTTTAGATTTTTAATATAAAAATCTATTTTTTAGTCATTTTAAAGGAAAATTTTAAATTTTTTAAAACAAAGTTTTGATTTTTATCAACTATTTTGAAATAAAGTTTCAGTTTTTAAGAAAAGTAATGATTTTTTAAAAAGAAAACTTTAATTTTGCGAAAAAAACTCAACCATCGTATGCGGCAGCTCCACCGTCGGAGGCCAGAGAGCCGTTGGGCTCTTTGGTGGTAGAGCCATGGCCAACATAGAAGGAGGAAGAGAAAGAGGAAGATTTTTTTTTTTGAAAAAAAATGAGGTTAAAATGAAAGAATTAATAACTTTTTTTTTCATTTATAGGTGCCAAAAATGGGTAATTTATTCCCACCCCTTACTTTTTAAATTTACAAAAATACCCCATTTTTTGCAACGCCGCCCTCACTCTCTGGCATATTTACACCCGTAACCTTTTGTTTTTTTCAAACATTTGATTTAATTCGAAATTTATTACTTTGATTCTTTTATTGTATTATGAATAATGTGTATTATTGTTATTATTATTATCATCATGGTAAGGTCTTATTTATTTCATTTATTTAATCTTTTTTTTCCATTTTGGAAGAGTTTTAACTTTTCATTAACTTTAGCCAATTTATTTGATTTCCCTATTTTATTACTATTCGTTTTAAAAGAGGGAACTTTAGGTCATTTTTCCATCCTATAATTGTTGACATGAAGTTAGTTAAATAGGTGTTACATTTTAATGAAACCATAAGGCTTTTACATTTGGATTTAGGTTAGTCCTTAAGATCTTATCCACCATTTACCCTAGAAAAATTATAAATAATATGTAGGACATTTTTAGTGTTTTAAACTAGTTTTAAATATCGTACATGATTCCTCTTTAGAATCTTAAATTAATATGTAAATATTCTTTAGGACTTTATTCAAGATTAAAATTAAAGATTTTTGTAGGTGAATTGTAAATCATGAGTAGGTCTTTCTAAGTATTTTATTTTAGAAACTTTTTAAGAAAGCTAACAAATATTATTATATTATTTTAGGATTTTGACGAAATTAAATATTAGATCAAGAATTTTAAAGTAAGATAGATCATAAACCCGGCATAGGATACTTTCGTAAATCTTGATAGGTTCAATGTTATTAATTAAATCTTTTAAATAATAATAATAATAAAAGATCAAATAAGTTGTAGATGGATTTTAATATTTCTCTTATTTTATTGGTAATTTCTAGGTTTTTTTAGAATTCTAAAATAGAATTAATTTTAGGAATTAAAAATAATTTACTATATTTATTTAGGTATCCTTTAGGTTCCAGTTAAAATTAAAAATCTCTCATTAAAGTTTCAAATTAGATAAGTTTTGTGAACACATCTTAATTGAGTTACAAGTAAACCAGAGGCATTTTCTTTAGAGTTTTTATTTAAAATTTCCATAAGATTTTAATGCTTAACTTAAAAAAAAATTCTACCTTTATGACCCCGTAGGACTATCCCCCGGATAGGCGTTGTGGGGGTGCTATAGTTTTCACCATACGTAACCATATTCCCGAGTCTAGACTTTTAGGATTTTTCCAAAGTACTAATTCTAGATTTTTAAATGATAGGTGGCTTACCAACCTAGCCCTAATTGGTTAGTGGCTACTCTACTTTAATCTATCTCTTTTGTAAAGATGAGCGGTTAAAAAATTTACATATATGTAATTTGAATATTATAACCTTAATATATAACTTTTTCCGCATTACCTTTAATTTCTAATCAACTCATTATCAATTAGAAATTAATCACTAGAGTATTTATACATATCTAATCCATATTTTATTTAATAATTGAAACTTAATAAACCTGAATTAAATTAGAGTACTTTTAATTTAGATTAACATTTTATGATAATAAATAATAACATATAATTATTTTTCTCATATATGTGATGTCCATATTTTTACCAACACTTTTTTTCCCCTTAAAATATCTCTTCACTTGTGTGATATTTTAATTGGATATAGTGGGAAACTTGAAAGGTTGATAGTGAATTCCAAGTCAAGTGTTTGCATGCAGCAATACGATATTGAATCTCTTTCCCAATGATAAACACAAAATTGATTGCACAAGATACTAAAAAAAAAATACAAGCAAATCATCAAAATATGTTGGCCAAACATGCCAACAAATAAAATGAGTAATGTACATGAAGTAATCGCTTCCAATGGCACGTAGACAACCACTAAAAAAACGGGTCAACAAAAAATATTAAAATCAGTCATGAACATGGGTCTAATAAAATAAATGGGCCTTATATCCTTACTTTGAAAGTGAACTAGTTATTGGTATAGAAAACTTATTTTCAAGGCACATTATATATGAATATTTGATGTAATTAATATTAAGATTTTAGATTTAAGAATTGATAAATTATACATAAATCTGAGACAAAGAGGGAGAATTGTTAAGAAGTAAAGGAATTAAGAATATAAGAAAAATTAATTTCAATGTATGTTTAGATATTTGAGGCATGGAGGGATGGAAGTTGTCATCCAATCACACAATGGAAAATAATAAAATTTTGGGCACAAATCCAGCTTTCTCATTATTTGCTGCGCCAATTAAGGTAATGAATTATCGTATGGGTTAGAATTTTGGTGCAAGTAGATTTGATAGTGCTACACATGAAAAATAAATACAAACATCAACTATGTCACATCCATTATGTATTTATGTAAGTATATTTATAAAAACAAATTTCGTATTTATGAATAATCTCATCAAACTTTGTACATTTGAGTTTTTTATTCTCTTTTTAGTTATTTGATTTGAACATTTCCTATAAAAGATACTGAAATATTATTTGATATTCAAGTATGGTTTAAAAGGCTAATTTACGTATATATGCTGAAAAAGAAAAAAAATGTATTGTTTTTGGAGAAAGAAAGAAAAACGTGGCCTACAGGATATGCTTTCAGTCATATTAGCTGAAAACGCATCCTTAAAATTGATAACGCAACTCTTTTGATCAGATGGTTAAATGTTAATACTTTTGTCCTTGAGTAGAAGACGAATCGAATACGAAATTTAAGAACAAAAATATTAATATTTAACCATCTAACCAACAAAGTTGAATTGTTAATTTATACCGAAACACGTCCTATAGCTGACATAACTGAAAGCATGTCCTATAGGACAAATTTTCATTGAGACGAAATTCTAATAAAGCTTCCAAAATAAATAAGTCATCCCAATCACCCAACTATCAAAGGATAGAAATTAAGGGGGGGGGGGAATTAGGGAATTAGGCCCGGACACTTAAAATTAACCAAATTAGTTTATACACTTAAAAATAGGGCATGTAAAATTGTTTATACAATTCGATCTCCCTACATTTGTGAATACTAATTTGTTGAGTAAATTTTATCATCTTTATTCTCAAAACAACAAGTGACTTAAGCCCATCACACTTCAATATGATAATAAACTTATTTTACACTTTCGATGCACTCTCAAATATAAATTCCTCAAAGAACAGATCAGTGCTATAAAAAGTACCTCCTTCTAACTTACAAAAGCGAAATTTAAGACTTGTAAAGATAAAGGTAAATTACTTTCGAATCCCTATAAAACGACAACTAATATATAAAAATAGAATATAATATAATAATAAAGACCAATGTAAAGTGGACTATTAGAGATATGTCTTCAATGTCATATTGATCCAATTTCTACAAACCAAGGGATTCAATTGGTTGATACCTTTGAATTTTGATCCAAGATGGATGAAAATTTGAGAGAATTTTTCCAATTGATTTTTCTCAATCGGTATTTTGCTATATTATAACATTTGACTACCCAATTTGACTTTTCTTACAAGATAGTCTATAGTCCAAACTACTAACTAATTTAAAGAAATTATACTGAATTACATCAATAACTTGATATAATTTTAACAGCTTAAAATATAATTATAAGTTACAATTAAAATAAATTATTAAAATGTATAAGAACTCAAATTATGAGATTTAAACTTGAAATCTCGAACATTTTAAGACTTTAACCTTATCATTAAATTAAAGTTTCGTTGATTTTTCTATAAGTGTTACAAGTGTAATACAATCAAAGTATTTGACTAAAACCATATAAGTATCAAATTATTATAACCCAAATAAATTGTCCAAGTAATCACATAGAAGAATCAAATTATTACAATATAAACGGATTAAGAATTAATACAGTCTTAACCTAAAACTGATAAACTGAATAAAAACTCGTACATGTGATAAAACTAGAAAATTCACGTATATAATTCCATGAATTTTAACCTGGGTACTCGTTTCTATGTTTTATTTTTAATTTTCTAGCCTTCTCTTAAAAAGACAAATTCATGACAAGGACAAGCGCAAAATCTAACAGGTCAGTCAACTCAACAATTCAATGGTGAGATTGTTTTTAAACCATAACAAGTTGTGAGTGATCCCCACGGACCAAGACCTTCTAAGTCGTCACGTTATTCTCCAAATTTTTTTATTTAAATTCTTTTCTAGTTTATTCGCCAATATTAATTGTTTCAAATTCCAATTTTATTAATCTTTGTTAAGATACAAAATTTAATAAAGTAAAATTTGTTTAGTCAAGAACAAAATTAAATACAAAAGCGTACTTAAATCTATCGATTTTATGAGATCTTTGAATTTTGTGGTTTTAATCTTTTAAATTAGTAGATAAGTAATTTTAAAAAGTTAAATTTACGTTAACTTTAATTCCTAATCAGCCCAATATCAGTTTGAAATTAATATTTGATTCATATTTTATTTAATAATTAAAGCTCAATAAATTTTAATTAAATTAGATATTTTTTTTATTTAGATTAACTTTGTTAGGTGGATATTTTTCCAACAATCTTTTTCTCCTTTAAAATATCTCTTCACTTGTGTGATATTTTAATCGTACATAGTGGGGAAGTTGGAAGGTTGATAGTGAAATCCAAGTGAAGTGTTTGCATGCACCAATACAAATGGAAAACGGCAATGAAGGGATGAATATTTAACTCTGGTTTAATAAGTTTTTCTCTCAGTTCCTCCCCAAATTACGTGTTAACCTATGTTTACAATAATTGTAGGCGAAAGTAATGAGATTTCCCCTTATCAATTGCAACACTTTAATCAAATTGGTTTTATTTTTAAAAAAATCATTTTAAAAACAAGTTTTTACAATTTATTTTTGAGTTTTAAAAAAAATTATAAAAACCACAACTGTCTACGAGAAATTGAGTAAGCTCGTCCCTCTAAAAAATCTAAGCAATTTAATCCATGTCAATTTTGAATGTCAGCAACTATGAATAATGGGTAAACTAAAAGTATAGTCATCCAACTATGCACTTAGTTCTATTTTGGTCACCCACCTATTAAAATTTTTTATTTAGTCAATTTTTTTTAAATTAAATATTTTAGTCACTCACTTGTTAGTTATCATCAACTCAGTAATGAAAGTCAAATGTGGACTTTTTAAATTAAATAATCACTTGTTAGTTGAGTGATTATTTTATAAATTTTCATAGTTGGGTAACTAAAAACAAAATTTATTAATAATTGGGTGACTATTATACAATTTACCCTCAACATAATGGGAGTGTTGAATGTTTTCAAATCAAGGAAGAAAAACAAACACAAACAAACTTGTAGTAGGGTTAATCAATTAAAAATATTTATTTAAATTAAATATTTTATTGGCCTTTTATTTGGATTTTTCATAAGATGACTTAATTAAAAATAGTTATTTTAATCAAATTTTGTAGTATATATAGATTCATTGAGTGCTAGACCTTTCAATTAGTGTAGTATCTCTGCCAAACAATGATGAGTTTAATCCACGTCTTTTTGTTTTTAATTTTTGGGACATTGGCATCTCTTGCCATGTCCCGAACAATCCATGAAACCTTCATTGTTGACAAACATGAGCAATGGATGGTTGATTATAATCGAAAATATGAGAGCAAATTAGAGAAGGAGAAGCGTCTTAATATATTCAAGGAAAACTTGGAATATATTGAGAGCTTCAACAATGGCGGAAATAGGAGTTTTAAGTTAAGTCTCAATGAATTTGCAGACATGACACAAGATGAATTCATTGCAGCTCATACTGGATACAAGATGCAAGGCAATGTCCGAATCAACATCTTTTATGTATGAAAACGTCTCAGATGTTCCAACAAACTTGGATTGGAGGGTCCAAGGTGCTGTCACTCCTGTTAAGTTTCAAGGTCAATGTGGTAAGTCTCAATTTACATACAACTATTGATTAAGTTAATGTTACAAATCAATCGAACACAAATGCAGTCGAAACTAATTAAAAAGTCATCTTTTTACAATCTAACTTGTATTATTACGAGAGTTTTTTTTATATATAAAATCATTAAAAGTACACATGATGGGATTTAAGCTTAAAGCATTAGTTTTTAAACCTTTAATTTCATTATTTCAATTAAAATTTTATTTAATTTTTATATAAAATTTTAGTTAATATATTTTTTACATAAATATTTTTCATCGACATCATAGATATCTCAAAATCTAGTGTATATATATATGTAGGGAATTCACTTATATTACTATAAAATTAAGAGTGAGTTTGGATGGGTGGTGCGTTTACCTGCCGTTATTATAAAAATAACAGTGACGGTGAGATTAGATACTGTAACGATACTGTAGTATGAGACAAAAAGTAAGTTAAACACACAGCACTCAATTGCCCATCCAAACTCACCCTAATTAATTTTACATCATTGTAGAAAGGAAATAATTATCTGCAATATATTTGCTTAATTCAACCATCATATGTGATGTTGTATTAACATAAATAATATTAGTCAATATATAAAAATTAATTTTGTTCAATAAGACTTATATACTTTTTAACAACCACGTGTCAGTATTTGATTTTTCCCTATAATATGTTAGTATGCTAACCCAACTCCTATAAAATATTTTATAAATATTGCTCAGCCAAGAAGCAATTGTTTTATACTTAACAAAGGGTTATTGTTGGTTTACTTTGCAGGATGTTGTTGGGCATTTTCAGCAGTGGCAGCCATTGAAGGGATAGTCCAAATCAAAACTGGTAGTTTAATCTCATTATCTGAACAACAATTGTTGGATTGCAGCACAGATGGAGGAAACAGAGGTTGCGATGGTGGACGAATGGTAAATGCTTTCGAATACGTTATCCGAAACCAAGGAATAACTACTGAAGAGAGCTACCCATATCAAGAAACACAAGAAACTTGCGACACTGAGAAACAGATAAACAAAGTTGCCACCATCAATGAATATCAAATGGTGCCTGAAAACGACGAAGAAGCGTTGCTTAAGGTCGTCGCAAGTCAACCTGTCTCAGTTGCAATCGAAGGCCATGGACAAGACTTTCGGTTTTACAGCGGGGGAGTGTTTACCGGAGATTGTGGCAATGCTCTCTCCCATGCAGTCACCGTTGTCGGATACGGAACAAGTGAAGAAGGTTTAAACTACTGGCTGGTTAAGAATTCATGGGGAGAAACTTGGGGTGAAAAAGGATATATTAGGATTCAAAGGGACGCGAATACACCAGGTGGCTTATGTGGTATCGCCATGAAAGCTTCGTATCCCGTTATGTAAGTTCATATAATGGACATTTCTCTACCTATATATATGTGGTTGTACTGCTTGACTAATTTTCGAGCATACTGATAGGCAAGTTACGATAATCAATTAGCAGTGTTAAATGGTCTAAGATATGTGTTGTATTTGTTCTTTTTTCCCTTTCGTTTGGTGTTGATGTCTGTGGTCTGTTTGGAACTATCACTCTTGTACTCTTGGCGTTCTTCTACCCATTATAATGAATAAATGATGATTAAAAAAAAAAAAAACCTCTTCCAAAAACAAATTAAAGTGGCAATGTAGCAAAAGTTTGATAGTAATGTATATAGTAATAACTACTTGGAATTTCTTTTTACTAAAATGCCATTTCATTACTTCGGGAGGACGAAGTTTACAAAGATTAATATATATTAGATTTTATGAAATCTCATAAAGGATGAAAAACCAAGTTAGAGATTAAAAAAAAAAGAAGAAGCAATACATCATGCCTAAATATTAGGGTATTCAAATTTCAGTTAAAATTGAGTTAACTTATCGAATCGATCTAATTCGATTAATTAGTTGATTAATTGATTTAATTCGGTCCGAGGTTGGTTAATAATTTTTTGAAAGTCCGGTTATCAGTTTGAAATTGGGTAATTAACTTAATTAATAATCAATAATACAAATTATATGTAGTTTTAATTCGGTCAATGAACATTAACAATTTATTTATTTTTTATATTTTTTATACTTGTTTTAATAAAAAAATAAACATATAAATTTCGGTTCGGTTAATATTTTTTGAAAAATTTTCGATTTAGTTAACAGTTAAAGGTAAAAAAAAATTGGTTAATTAAATTAATACTAATTTGGTTCGGTTAACCATTTGAACATCCCTCCTAAAGACAACAACAACACAATCACCTACAAAACACACACCAACACAAAATTACATATTTCACCTTTTTTTCAATAAAATTGGAAATTTATAATTTAGTCTTTATATCTTCCCATCTTTTCAATTTAGTCTTAAAAAAAATTCATCTTACCAATACATATCCCCACCTATTCTTATATATGTCAATTCATCACCAATAACTTACTTTTTTCATTTTGGTCATATTTTCATTTTAATCCCTAAACTTTTCAAAACTTGTAATTTAATCTTTTTTCCACGTTTTACTTAACTTTATTTCCATAATAAATGCTTTATCAATTTCATGGTTTTGTCATTGAAATAGTACCACGTATCTAATAAAAAAGTTCCCACACCAATAAATCAATGAGAGCTACTTCTTAGTCCTTTATCTACTTCTAGCCTACACAAAGTAATATAAGATATACTAATTTCCAAACAGATTACACATTGACAGCCACTTCCTAATCCCTTCCTTACTTCATCTGCATTCTAGTAAAAGTCCTCTATTAGTACTTTGTTCTCACAATGATAAGATGGAAGGAAGCTATAAAACTATTCAATTAAGCTCAGTTGAATTGGATTACATAATCATGGCTTCCTTAGTGATCTATAAGAGTCATCCCTTCACAATGATAAGTACAACATGAGATCAGCAAGTTCAGTTTACCATCGGGGAAAGATCGAATGATCCTATAAAGTTACCACAGAATCACGATTTACATCAACCTAGGATGAGTCAACTTGCTAAGCAAGCCTGTGACAAGTCACATTCTTCTCAACAGACTTGAGGAATTCCTTAGTTGCATGAACATGAATCTTCCAAAGTCAAAAGACCGAAAACCCAAAAGCGATTAGAAAGCTCATTAAACTAAATTAACTAAATAGATACCCTAACATCGAAATGTTTTGGGCTAACAGTGTGCTCATAACATGTAGGTGATCACCATTATTAATTTAAGAGGGTGGAGTATAAATTTATTAAAAAGATAGCTCTCTTATTTTCCTATAAGAAATAGTTTTAAGAGAGTAAAAGATGAATCATGTATAATTTACAAAAACCCAAACGATAAAGATTGTGTTGATTAAAAATAATTGATATTTTGGAACTTTGAGGTATGTTATTTTATTGATAAAATTGAAGGTTTGAATAATAAATTATGGGTTTATATTCTATATAATGTGTTCAAAATTGTTGAGTGATAGAATGATAAATTGATGCTCAAATTAAACAATAGTTCTGACTCTTGATGAACAGTTGTATCTTTTGAACAATTATATCTCTTGGTGAATAGATTCATTGCTTTTGGTTTAATATTGCAGCTTTTCATTCATTGTGTCTGTTCACTTATACCTATTAACATTTTAACAAAATTCTTCATAAATCGGTCTAAATCTCTTCATTCATTTCCTCTCCTCTACATAAAGCCAAGTTAGGAGACTTCCAAAACACATCATCAAAAACCATCAATATAAAAAATTCCTTCTAAATTCATTTTAATTAGTAACAAACTATTAATTGTTTGAATTTAATAGTTTAATTAGTAAACCAATGCACTGTTTTCATTTGATCATATTAAAATATATGATCATTTAATTTCATACCATATAAAATATAAACCATAGTATAATTTTAGAGCGTTTATTATAAGGTTCATAATTTAGGACTTGGGTTGTTTAGGATACCAATTTGAGATTTATAATTTCATGGGTTCATAATTTTAAACATATATTTTAATATTGATTTAAATAAACAAATTTTTGTGAGGTTTTCCAACGCATCGCAAAAACTTGCGAGACGTCCCGAAAAGTGTGCACAAAAAGTTTCAGAGAAGCAATTACATGGTTCAACTTTTTAACTGTTGAAAAGCTATAAAAATCATGAAAATTTTTTTTTATTGAAATAAGTGACTAAAATGTAATCTGAGGTAAATAAAAATGACTATTTTTATAATTTACCCATTATTAATACTTTAAATGGAATCTTGAACTTAATATCTAATATCATAATATTTATTATATTTGCACACTTGCAAAATATTTATTATATTTGTTTAAATAGATTATCGACTTTTTATTTTAAAATAAAAATGGAGTCGCCACCGATCCTTTTTATTAGGTGTAATTGGGTGACCTCAAATTTTAACCATCTTGGTAAAAGATTAGATTTTTCTAAAATGATAATGTTTAGCCTACGAAATCCAAGGATGTGGGTTCGGGAGTCGATTACATATGAGGAAGGTTAAGCACCATCATAACGCCCAAAATTGGTACCTTGGTACCTAGCCGGTTACTTAATGTTTTGATGTCTAAAACTAAAAATTTGAACCAAACTTAAAATACGATCCCTCTTTGCATGATATTAAAATATCGCTTAACTAAATTGATTTTCACAAAAAGGGCTTATTTCAAGTTAATCGAGAAGAAAAGATCGTGCCCCGTAAGTTAGGATATGATGCCTTAAACCCTTTAAAACGAGAATAATCGTCATTTGGACATTATTTAAATCTCGTTTTCTTTATATTTCTAAAATAGATATTCAACTATTTCGGTTTTAGAAAGAGGTCATACTCCGTAAGTTCGGAGCACGGCTCCTCTAATTCCAAAAAAATAAACCTTGTCTTTTTAAAAAAAAGAATATTTCCTATTCATATGGTAAAATGAGTGCAACCTTTTAACGATATGCTTTTTTATTTATCTAGGCCAGTAATAAAATGAACGAATATATTTTAACGCGATACTCAGCATGAATGTTAGCAAAATAAAGTAATATAGTAACGAGTAAAAAAGGCAAAGATGATATTAAAATGATAAGCAAGTAAATCAATGAACAAATAAATAAATCAATAAAATAAAAATAAAAATGGTATACTAGTGAGTGATGATAATACAACTATAATGATAGTAAAAAAACAACAATTTATAGCAATAATAGTGATAATTATATTATAGTTACTATCATAATATTAACCTGAATAATAAAATAATAATAATAAAGACGAATAATGCACAATAAAATGGAAATATAAATAACATGAATTTTGAGTATTAAAGAAAGGTAAAGAAGTAATAAATAAAATAATTCATAAAAGGTTGAAATTAAATAAACCAAGGATTAAATCAGAATTAAAACGAAATTAAAAGACTAAATTGTAATAAAATAAATGAATAAAGGACCAAAATGTGACGCATAAAAAGTAGCAGGGTTGAAATGGGTAATTATTCCAAGCCCTGGGACACGTGGTATAGCCTAAATGGGTCCACAGTGGTCGAGGGACTAAATTGCACAAAAAACAAAACAAAAGGGCAGAAATAAAAATAATAATAATAGTAGAACGAAATTAAAAAGTATTTAAAAAGCAGAAGGACTAAAACTAAAAATATCCCATTTCTAAAAAAACCCGGATCTTGTGGAGTGATTTGGGTCTCGCTAAAATAACACCGTTTTGGACGTCTGAGGCCAATCCCAAAACGGCACCATTTTGGAGGCCTATAAAAGCCAAAAATTTTAGAAAAAAATCACTTCCTCCATGTTTTAAAAAAAATCCTCTCATTTCTCCATTTTTTTCTCTAAAATCACGGCCTAGGATATGGCTATAGAGTCAGCGGAAGCCCTCTGTGGCCACTAGAGTTACACAAAAACGGGCTTTATCAGTGCCCTTTCAGCTAGAGCTGAAGGCAAAGCCTACCATTTGCAAAGAAAAAGCAAAAAAAAAAAGAAGAAGAAGAAGAAAATTTTCAGCCCTTTCACCTAGCCGTCGCGCCTTTCACACCCCATGCCATCGAAGCCCAGGCCAAACCCTAAAGGGTTCTAGAGCTTTCCACCTCGAAGAAGACCTCTAACAACAAAGGAATGTAAAGCGACTCAGGTAAACACGTTTTATTTTTTATTTATTATTCTTTTTCAAAATATAAAAAAATAAAACAAGAAGATCAACTTCATTTTAAATGTTTTTTTGTTCTTTGTATTTTTCGTCTATTTTACAATATGTTTATCCGGCTTTTTATAGCTGAGTGATTGCAAATCTTCGTGTTTGCTTCTGTGTTTTCTATTTTTTGCTTCTGTCTTTTTTACTATTTTTGCTTCATGTTTCTATCCTTATTTCTTTCTCATTGCAGGCGGTGGTGTGCGGTCAACTGCAGAGAGAGATCTATGCCTTTGCCGTTTTGGTGCAAGGGTCGCAGAGGAGCAGACCTCGGGGCGTGGGTGTCTTTGGGAGGGGCACCAACTGACGTGGCAAGGAGCGGCATGAGAGGGAGACCTAGGGTTTTAGGGTTTTCAAAAAACTTTAGGTTAGTTGGGCTTGGGCTTGTGTAACACTGGGTTTGGGTTAGGTTTTGTATTTGGGCCATTATTTTGCAAATGGACTTTTTTATTTTTTGGTTTTTATATTTTGTTTATTTATTTTTGGTTTTGATCTGGACGAGATTGGACCTTTACAGCTGCCCCTCTTTGCTCATTGTCATGTAACGGGGATGGATTAAAGACTTTAAGAAGGGCCCATTTTGTCTGGTGCTATCGAATTTTGACTTCTTTGGTGCTCCTCTTTTTTATGTAGCCTCATTCTAACCCACTGCAACTTCTGGGAGATGAGATTCGTAGCTTCAATTTGCTCCACTGCAACTTTAGGGAGATGAGACTCGCTATGGTAGATTTAGGTTGTGTTCTTTATTGCTTTTCAGATGAGCTTCTGCATGTAAAAGTAGTTTTCCCTGAAAACCTATAAAGAACAGACATCATTTTTAACTTCTCCATTTGCCGAAAGTACTTTTGGCTTCTATTTACATTTTTAACCTTTGTCTTCTCCCAAATTTTTTAGTATTTATATTTGGTATATAAGTATTATCCCTTTTTAAAACTTTAATCTAAATATATGTAATATTTTAATTTGTTAGGTTTATATTTTCTATGTTATGTTAATTTAAAATAAAATAATACAAATGTGTTAAAAGCATTAATTAAAAATAAAAAATAATTTTTAACATAATACAATTGTGTCAATATCTAATTACAAATATTTAATTATTATATTTAAATATTTAAATATAGTTTATATAATCTAATTAAATTTAATAAATAATTACTATTAATTACTTACAAATATTTAAAATTAATATTATATATTAAAATAGAAACAATAAGTTATGATAAATTATTTTTTATTATTTTGCTAAAATATCATAATATTAACTAATTTGAACATTATTTAAATACATATTTGTTACTTTATAATATCATGTCTGAAATGGACATTTTATTTCTCAAAAGCACTTTTTGACAGCAATACCAAACACTCAAATTTTTCAAAAGCACTTCTCAAAAGTACTTTTCCACAATACTTTTCAAAAGCACTTTTCAAAAGCTATGAAGAATTGGCCCTTAATTCGACCCACTGCAACTTTAGAGGCATATGATTTGTCTCTTCAATCTGCTCCACTGCAACTTTAAGGAGATAAGATTTGTAGCTTCAATCTATTCCACTGCAACTTTAGGGAGATAAGATTCGCTATCTTCAATCTGCTCCACTGAAACTTCAGGGAGATAAGATTTTTAGCTTTAATCTACTCCACTGCAACTTCAGGAAGATAAGATTTGTGGTTTTAATATGCTCTAGTGTAACTTTAGGGAGATAAGATTTGTGACTTCAGTCTACTCCACTGCAACTTCAGGGAGATAAAATTTGTGGCTTTAATCTACTCCACTGCAACTTTAGGAAGATAAGATTGGTAGCTTCAATCTACTCCACTGTAACTTCAAGAGTGCAGGATTTGTAGTTTCACTGATCTGTTATACATTTCTCTAGGGAACATGACTTGTAGATTCCATTTCATAAGCCTATATTTATGCCAACCTATTAGGTTGTTATGATCAGGATGAATCAAATTCTCCTAACTAGATGTATATGAATGATATTTACGTGCATGCAGAATGTCATTTTTCGAGAATGATTCACTTTTTAATGATTAGGTTGACATTACTCATTGTTCGTCAAGGTTCCATCAATGATGTATTGCCATGCCTTCTTGTTCAAATCTGGTATCTTTGACAGGAAACTTGAAGAAATAATCACAATTTAAACTATTCATTCCCAAATATTTCCAACACTTAGATTTGGTTAGTTCTAACTAGTGGTCCTGTTTCAGGTCCTTATACTATTTAGAAACCTTTCAAAGCAATATGCAAAAATCCTTTTACTTGAATGTTGTTGGTCCATTAATCATTATTTCAATGTAAAAATGCTCGAAAAAGCTTGTAACAATTGACAAGATTGAAATTTATTGGGAGCAAAGCTCGAAATAAATAGATTAATTAAAATAGCAAACATTGGTAAAATACAGAGTGAGTAAGATGAAATTAGGTGCCCCAAATATCGCAGCATGAGCTTCTCTACATAAACTTCTTGAGGACCATTTTGAGCTTGATATGTGTTCAGGAGATCTAAAGTACTTTATTGAAGCCCCAAGATGTAATGTTTCTCGTTCTGAGTAGACACGACTACCACATGTTCAATCTTCGATCTAAATTTAAGCTGCCCTTTCCTAGGTTTTCAACACAAAACCTCTTTGGTCTCAAGGCACCCTTTTGCGAGTTTTCACCTTGGCCTCTCCCTATTTTTTTAGGTGAAGTATTTCTTGACTGAATCTGAATTTATAGGATTAGGCAAGTTTTTGCCATCCATCTCTATCAAAATCAGTGCTCCTTTAGAAAAAGCTTTCTTTACCACATAAGGTTTTTCCCAATTCGACATCCACTTTCCTCTGAAGTCTTTTTGTATTAGTAGGATCCTTTTCAATACCAGGTCACCCTCATAGAATTCTCTGAGGCGAACATTTTTTTCATAAGCTCGCATTATTCATTTTTGGTACATCTGACCATGACGGATAGCTTTCAACATCTTCTCTTAAATCAAGTTCAACTGATCATATCGAGATTGGGTCCATTATGCTTCATCTAACTTCAACTCTGATAAAACTCAAAGAGAAGGAATCTCGACTTCAATGGGCAAAACTGCCTCCATTCCATAAACAAATGAGAAAGGTATTGCCCCAGTGAAGGTTTTGACAGACGTTAAATAAGCATAAAAGGAAAATGGTAACTTCTCATGCCAGTCTTTATAAGTCTCTGTTAGTTTCCCCACGATCTTCTTAATGTTTTTATTAACTCCCTCAACTGCACCGTTCATTTTTGGGTGATATGGTGATGAGTTGTGGTGTTTGATTTTGAACTAACTGTAGACTTTTGATATCGTATTGTTGTTCAAATTCAATGCATTCTTAGATATGATCCTTTCTGGCATTCCATACCGACATATGATCTTTTTCTTTAAGAAATTATTGACTGCTGACTTCGTGACATTGGCATAAGAAGCAGATTCTACCCACTTTGTGAAGTAATCGATAACCATAAAGATGAATCGATACCCATTGGAAGCTATTGGCGAGATCGGTCTAATGGCATCCATGCCCCACATAGAGAAAGGCCATGGTGGACCAATAATATCTGAATCTCATGATTTGCCTGGCCATTGTGAAACCATTAGCTTGTGTTCTGCAAACGCCCTCATGGACTTCTTCCATCATTTTATTGGCCTCAATGGCATCCACACATCTCAATAGCACCTGATCCTTTCTTCTTTTATATAGGATCTCCCCATCTAAGACATAGTCATTAGTCAGTTTCCTTAGCATCCTGTTATTATTCTCGATTTCCTAATCAGGGTATTCATGATTCTTTACATATCGCAGTATATCATGGTACCAAGGGTGATCATCCTTTTCTTCTTCTTCGATGTTGTAACAATGGGCCGAAGCCTCATAAATACTCATCTGAATAGGTTTTACATCATCTTGTCTATTCACTTTGACTTTGGAAGCTAAAGTAGTTAGGGCATCAGTCATTTGGTTTTCATCTTGCGGAAGGTAGCAGAAGGTGATGTCATCAAACTCCTTAATTAATTCAAGAGTCAGCCTTTGATAATTGGTCAACTTGGGGTCCCTCGTCTCTCATTCTCTTTTGAGTTCATATATCACTAGTGCAGAACCCCTATATACCTCCAATACCTTGATCTTGCGTTCTATGGCTGTACAGATACCTATAATGCATGTTTCGTATTCTGTTATATTACTTGTACAATCAAAATCTAATTTACTAGTAAAATGATACTGGTCTCCGATTGGGGATACTAGGACAACCCCGATTTCGTTACCCATAATGTTCGAGGCTCTGTCAAAATTTAGTTTTCAAGGATGTCCTTCTTGAGCATATTCTTTAGTGGTTGCAACATACATCAGATCCTCATTCGGGAAATTGAAATTCGAAGGCTCATAAACTTTTAGAGTTCTACTGGCTAGAAAATCTTCTATTACACTCCTTTTTATTGCCTTCTGGTTCACATAGATTATATAAAATTTGGAAAGTACAATTTTCCATTGGGTCATTCTTCCATTCAAAGCAGTCAACTCTATCATGTACTTTAGAGGGTCTATTTTTGAGATTTGCCAAGTTGTATGGTACAACATGTATTGCCTTAGTCTCTCGGTTGTCCAGATTAAGGCCCAACACAACTTCTCAATTGGTGAATATCTTGTCTCACATTCAGTGAATTTCTTACTGAAGTAGTATATTGCTATTTCTTTCCTTCCTGATTCATCGTGTTGGTCGAGCACGCATCACATAGAATTCCCTAATACTGCCAAGTACAGTATCAGTGGCTTATTTGGACTAGGCGGCATTAACATTGGGGCATTGGACAAGTAATGTTTTACATTGTCAACATTCTTCTGGCATTCTTCATCCTATACACCTGAATTCTGTTTCCTAAGGAGATGGAATATGGGGTCGAATTTCTTGGTCAGTGGTGAAATGAACCAGGCGATGTAATTTAATCTCCCTAAGAAACCCCGAACCTCTTTTTAAGTGCACAGTAGAGGTAACTCCTGTATAGGCCTGACTTTATCCAGGTCGATCTCGATCCCCTCTTAGCTGGCTATAAATTCTCGTAATTTTCCCAACCTAACCCCGAAGGTGCATTTTGCTGGATTGAGCTTTAGCTGGAATTTTATCAACCTCAAAAATAGTTTCCTTAAGAATTGTACATGCTCTTTTTCTATTAGGGATTTTGCAATCATATCATCAACATAAACCTCGATTTCTTTGTGCATCATATCATGAAACAAAGTTATCATGGCTCTTTGATATGTCGCTCCTGCATTTTTCAATCTGAATGGTATTACTTTGTAGCAAAATGTTCCTCATATGGTTACGAATATGGTCATTTTCATGTCTTCAGGATGCATCTTTATCTAGTTGTATCCAGAGAAGCCATCCATGAAGGAGAACAGTGAATAACCTACTGTATTGTCTTTTAATGTTTTAATGAGAGGCAACGAGAAATTGTCCTTCGGGCTAGCTTTGTTTAAATCCATGTAGTCTACACACATTCATACTTTCCCATCTTTCTTAGGGACGGGGACTATATTGGCTACCCACTCCGAGTATTTAACCACTTGTAGGAAACCAGCATCGAATTATTTCTTAACCTCTTCTTTTATTTTCAACAGGACATCGGGCCTCATCCTTCGGAGTTTCTGTTGAACCGGCTTGCAGTCTTCCCTTATGGGAAGCCGATGTACCATGATATCAGTACTTAGACCAGGCATGTCTTGATACAACCATGCGAAGAAATCTTTGAATTATTGGAGTAACTCAATGAGGTCTCGTTTCGTCTCTACAGTGATGCAAGCTCCGATCTTTACCTATTTATTTTCTTATTTGTCTCTCAAACTCACAATTTCTACTGACTCTTTGTAAAGTAGGATTTATTTCTCATCTTGTTCTTTCATCCTTAACAAATCAGGAGAAAGGTTACAATCTTGATCATCTTCAAAGTCCTGAGGTTCCTCTGGACACATATCCTGCTTAAAAGGAGACTTTGAGTCAGCAGCAGCGTCACTCATATCATTAATATCTGGATACCTGTTATAGGAATAAAGGAAGACCCAAAGAACAAATGAATCTAAGAATAATTATTTGTGTGGTATGAGTATGAATGAAATGGAAAAAAAATAAAAGAATATTTTCTAAAATAAAACACAAAGATGCATTTTATTGAAATAAATATATTGGACATATGCCTTTTTCACAAAAGGATTCTTATTGCTCCCAGGCTTAGAGCAATAAGTGTGTTTTAAACATTATTATAGTATAAATAACACATTATTAATTAATAAAAAATTATGTAAAAAATGCACAAATATAATATAAATTGCAAATTAGCAAGTCAAATTCTAATAAGAACTTCCAAAATGAATAAATAAATCATCGCAATCACCCAACTATCAAGGGATATAAATTAGGGGGAATTAGGGCATTCTTACTTATCAACATCAGCCAATTAAGTGACGTGTGAGATGTACTATTAGAACACTTTCTCGTGTCTAAGGCTAAACAAAATTGTCTGAATTTGAACTTCTTATAAGAGAAAAGAATGAAGACCCAGACATTTTCACTAAAGAATTTGGATGAAAAATTAGCATGATTTTAGTCACTTTTGGGTACACATGACCTGGGACACAAGTTATCACATAGTCGTGTGTCACACACGGGGGTGTGCCCTTAGCATGTTAGGTACAAAGTTTACACTGGCTGTGACATGACTGTGTGACCCAAGTCAAAGAGTTACATGGCTCTTGCACACGAGCATGTGGGATGGCCACACGGCCATGTCTAGAGCCACACGCTCTAGGCCTAGACACACGGCCGTGTGACCTTTTTTGAATTTTTTTCATTTTTGTCCCAAATCTCCTGTTTTGTTTTAAATTAGTCTCTGATTGTTCCTAAGATATTTTTAGGGCCTTGTAGGCTCGATTTAAGTTCTGTGAATGTGTGTCTTGCTTGATTTCATGTTATTTATGAATATTGTTAATAAGTAATTTGATGACTTAGATGCTATTGTTATGGAATGTTTCGAATTGTATGGTAATACTCTGTAACCCTATTCTGGCGACAAAAATGGGTTATGGATGTTACACGCTAATTATGCCATGATTTTCATAACAATTTCATCCAGACTAAATTGATCAGAGGCAGAAGTGGATTAAGTATTCTAGCATTATTTGATATTAGTAACTCATTTCTTGAAGTACTCATTATTCTGTTGAAATTTTGCAAGATAGAATCATTTAGTTTAATTAATCGCATAAACCCCATTTGTAGTTGTTTTCTTCCTAAATTGTTATTTAAATTATTTTCACAAATCTTGACTACCTGTTCAGTCCCTAAGGAGACAGTACTCGTATACTTAATACTTTATTACTTGTTACAATTGTGTATATTTGTACATAATTTGTAATTATTTTTACACACTGCAACAAATATTGTACAAGCTCAATTTAGCCTGGACCCAACAAAAAGAAACCAAAATCATTGTTTTAATAAAATTAAATTGTTTATTAAAAACAACCACTTTTCAAGGTGTCCCGATCACACCTTATCAAAAAGGATTGGTAGCGACTCCCACATTTGTTTCATTTTTAAAATCCAAGTCGATCTTGTTTTACAAAAAATTGTTACGACAACTTGGCGACTTTGTTGGGGACTCAAAATAAGAGAGTCAAGCCACGAGTTGATTATTTTTTGTTTTTTGTCACAAATTGAAAACTTGATTTAAAGATACGATCATTTTGTTATGTTTCATCCGTCTTTATTATGATATTCATCATTGTGGTTTATAATTGTTGCGTTAGTTTAAGTTTTGGTATCTTTCTGCACATTGCAGTGCATGACCGTTGGTAACACCCTTTTAAGTGGGAGTGAGAAGCTATGCCTTTGTGAGGTTTTCACCTCTGCATGGGATAGTGAATCACTTCCCGGATACATCCGTACCTATGTCTTCGTGAGATTTTCATCTTCGCACGGCCATAGGGAAATGTATTTCCCTGAACTGAACTCGATCCATATGAGCCTATAATGGGTGAAGATCGAGGAATCTGCCGGTTTGGGTACCTTTACTTTAGAACTGAACAGCATATAGTGAGCCCGAAGAGCCTAGCCTAGGTAGAACTATGCCAAACCCCTAGTGGTCACCCGAATAGGTGCTCTATTTATTTCTTTCTTGCTTGCTTGTGTTTTGTACTAATCAATTTTCTTTTGTTTTGGTTATAATTGCATTGCATTTTCATCATAAAAAAGAGGTGTTGATTCACGTCCAGTATCTAAATAGAGAGCTTGTCATAAGAAAACATATTTCTTGATAAAGTGGAAGACAATGCGATTGTCCGAATATGGTCCAAGAAAATGTGACCAGAGAAAGATGATGGTTTAATGGAAGACTACGTAACTTTGTTTCATTACCAGAGGATTCAAGTTGACAAAGATTGTTCGAGAGTCGTCAATGCCCCTACCTTTTTAAAGAAGCTAACGAGCATCACGAGGATAAACAAATAATGAGTTGCGGATCGGATCAAGTAAAAAGGAGCTAGTAGAGGCATCCATTGAAAAATTCGTGAGATTCATTTTAACATCCAGAT
The DNA here is from genome assembly GCF_007990345.1 of Gossypium hirsutum. Taxonomy (NCBI): domain Eukaryota; kingdom Viridiplantae; phylum Streptophyta; class Magnoliopsida; order Malvales; family Malvaceae; genus Gossypium; species Gossypium hirsutum. The sequence continues at coordinate 55,944,787 of NC_053441.1, read as the reverse complement.
GAAGAAAAGGATCGTTGTATTCGCTTGGAATATGAGGGCAAAGCTATATATATATTCGCTTTATATAAAGAGATTTGTTTTCTAGTAAAGTTGTTCTAATAGAATTGAACCAAGAATCAACGTCTCTTTTGCATTCATTTCATGCATTTACATTACATCATATGCATTAAAATCCACCAAAAGATCCTAATTAAATAAAATTATTTTAGTTAATCTGGAAAAATAACACCTTTACGATACTCGAGTAAAATCGAAAAACATGGATCAAAGATTGGAAAGGCTCAAACAGCTCCAAAAGGAGATGCAAGACCAAATGCAAGACCGGTTAGAAAAAATTCAACAAGATATGGCAGAAAATATGATGGAGTCCCAGAAGAACATGATGACTCAGTTAACACACCTGCTGGTTGGGGGAAATGACAAAGGAAAGGACCCCATGGTTAATATTGAAGAAAGAGATAATGATGGACCCCTCTACAGTCCAGGCTTTAATCCTCTACATGTTCAACCCCAAGTTAAGGTACACCCACCTAGGTCCTCTGTCACAATCAGGCCTCAACGGTTTCAAGGTGGCACCTTAATGCCAATGAACTTCCAAACCGGATGAGGTTTTAACTCCAAAGAGAACCATACCAATCCATTGTCCCCGATTTTGACGAAGTGGCTGAGAATGAGAAAACCAAGGAAGAATAGCCAAAACAGCTGGAGGAAAGATGTAAATGGCTCGAAGAAAAGTTCAGGGCTATGGAAAGTAGTGAGAATTACCAAGGGATTGATGCAAAAAGTTTGAGTTTAGTCCCAGATTTGGTACTTCCCCATAACTTCAAAATGCCAGAATTTGAGAAATACAATGGGACCAGTTGCCCTGAAGCTCATATTACCATGTTTTGTAGGCGTATGACTGAATACGTTAACAATGACCAACTGTTTATACATTGCTTTCAAGATAACCTCACAGGGGCAGCATCTAAGTGGTACAATCAATTAACCCGTACCAAGATTAGTTCGTGGAGAGACTTAGCACAAGTATTTATGAAATAATAAAGTCATGTAACAGATATGGTCCCTGATAGAGTCACCCTGGAAAATATGTAGAAGAAGCCTAATGAAAGTTTTAGGCAATACGCACAAAGGTGGAGAGAGGTTGTCGTTCAAGTCCAGCCTCGCTCCTGGAAAGAGAGATGACAATACTCTTCATTAACACACTGAAGGCACCATTTATCACACATATGTTGGAAAGTACCATGAAAAGTTTCTCTAACATAGTTATGAATGGAGAAATGATTGAAAATGCCATAAAAAGTGGGATGATCGAGGCTGAAGAAAGTAACCGAAGGTCAGCTCCGAAGAAAAAGGAGAATGAGGTGAACAACATGAGCACCTATAACAAGGGTTACTCGAAATCGATCACGGTGAACCAACTAGGAAAGGTGGCTACTAATCAACAAGGTCCATCAAGACAAGAATTCGACATAAAACAAAAACTAAGAAGCTCCAGTTTACGCCAATTCCAATGTCGTACCGGGAGTTGTATCAAAGTTTGTTTGGTGCACACATTATTTCCCCTTTCTACTTAAAACCCCTGTAACCTCCATACCCCAAATGATATGACGCGAATGCATACTACGACTATCATGCAGGTATTGTAGGACATTCTATAGAAAACTGCACCACTTTCAAGAAACTGGTCGAAAGGCTCATCAATATGGGCATTGTCAAATTTGATGATTCATCTAGTGCAGAAAATCTATTACTCAATCATATTGATAATGTGGTGAATGCAAAGTATGAAAAAGTGTAAGGAAACGTTCACAAAAATGCCATATATGAAGACACAACTAAAGAAGAGACCTTATTAGATATTCGCCCTTATAAACCTGGGAGCGTTCTAAATAATTAGACTACAGAAGAGACCCCTATAGTATTTAGAGCTTACTTAGAGTAATATTCAGATCACACTTGTTGCTTTTAGCCTAGAGGCAGTAAGAACTCTTTTGTGAAATTGGCTCATGTTTGAACGTTATTATTTTAATGAAATATATCTTTGTGATAATTTTTGAGCCAATATTTATTCATTTTTTTATTAATAATTATTTTTTATTCCTTCATTCTTTTAGACTTTCTTCCAAATCATTCTTTCATCCATTAATAATCATATTGAACAAATAATTACTCATAATTTCATATATTCTTTATACATTCCTTTGTACCTATAATAGGTCCCTAGATATCAATGACATGAGTTACGCTGCTACAGACTCAGAATCTCCTTTTGAGTGAGACATGTGTTTGAGGGATCTCATGACTTTAAAGATGACATAGATTATAGCCTATCTCTGGACTTATTACGGATGGTAGAATAAGATGGAAAATAGATCCTACCCTACAAAGAATCAATGGAATCATAACTTCTCCCTATGTGGGGCATGAAGGTCATTAGGTCGATCTCGCCAAAAGATTTTGACGGTTATCGATTTATCTTCATGGGTAGAAGCCACTTCATGTGCCAATGTCACAAAGTCGATAGCCAGCAAATTCTTGAAAAATTCATACGTAGGTATAAAATGCCAAAAAGGATCATATTCAACAATGCGCTAAATTTGAACATCATATTATCAAAAGGTTTGCAGCCTGTTCAAGATTAACACCATGTCGTCCCAATGTGAACAGTGCAGTGAAAAACCTTTACCGAGGTAATGCTTTTCTTTTGGGCTTATCGAGGTTTACCAATTGAAGACAAGATTCATTCTCTCTAAGTTTTTTAATTTAATCCTGATTAAAGAGGAATGTTCAAAGTTATCCATCATTGCCAAATGTGCCAAAAGCAAATGATGCAAGCTCAAAAAAAAGTTCACTCTAGAAGATTCCACGAGGGGAACCTGGTATCGAAGAAGATCCTCCCCATACAAAAGGACTTCAGAAGAAAGTGGATACCAAACTGGGAAGGACCTTATATGGAAGGCCTTATCTGAAGAAACATTGATTTTGATCAGAAAGGATAACAAGGACATGCCTTATCCTATGAGTTTAGATTCAATCAAAAAATATTTCAAAATAGAAGAAGAAAAGAAAAGAAAAATGAGAGGCCAAGGTGAAAACCCGCAAAGGGCACCTTGAGACTAAAGGGGATTTGAGTTGAAAACCTGAAAAGGGCGGCTCAAATTTTGATCAGAGTGGGACATGAGGTGATCAGAACAGCTAAAATTTTGATCAGATTGGGGCATATGGTGATCTTGCTATGCCTAAATCAACAGAAAAGGGTAGGCGATATCTTGGGACATTGACAAAGTACTGTAGATCTCCTAAACACATGTCAAACTCAGAATGGTCTTCAGAAAGTTTTTACAGAGAAGTTCAAGCTACGATATCTGGGGATCTTAGTCTTCATACTATTTATATTGAATTTGATGTTCTTGGAATACTTTATTCTTTTTCAAGATATATGTTCCCAATCAATTCCTTTTTTATTCTTACTCTCTTTGATAATTTATCCATTTCAAGTCATGTTCCCAAATTAATCCTATTCTATCTACCGTTATGATCTTTTGCAAGCACGTTGCATTGGAATAATGATTAATGGACTGATAATACTTTCACAATGGATGTTTTCTGATAATACTTTCACAATGGATGTTTTGCATATTACTCTAGAAGTTTCTAAATAATATAGGAACCTGAAACAGGACTATTGTTTAGAACACACCAAGTTTAAAGGATGAAATATCTAAGAAGGAAGAGTCTAAATTAAGACTATCCTTTCAGATTTTGTTATCCAAACATTGATTGAACAAAATGACAAGATGTCGTGTTTGTGACAAGGCTTCAATAAATAAACCAGCAATGATCAATGGAGTGATAAGAAGAGGTTTTCTCGGATAAGAAAATTTTACAATTGTGCATAAATATTTGGTATGACACCTCAAGAGTGGTGTAAAGCCAAAGATATTCAGATCCTGTATCCCTAAATTGCAGTGGGAGAGGATTAAGAAAGAGCCAGATCTTATACTTAGTGGGAAGAAGATGGTTCAAACTTTTATGTCCTAAAGGTACAGTGGATTGAACCTTGAAGATTATAGTGTTACCGGCCGAACAAGATAGTGTTCTAACGTATTGGTAATGAGACCTTAATGAACAATGAACAATAACAACTCAAACATTGGGGGATCATTTTCATGACATTTTGCATTCATGCATGCACATTTAGTTAGGAGATTTTGATTCGTTCTAATCATAATATTCTAATTAATAGGCATGAATAGGCCCATGCAATGGATTCCATAGGTCATGTTCCCCAGAGAACAGATCTGTGAAACCACAGATCCTATACCATTGAAGTCGCAGTGGAACAGTTTGAAGAAGATAGCAAATCTAATATCCCTAAAGTTGCAGTAGAGTAGACTAAAACCAATAATCTTATTTTCCTAACGTTACAGTGGAACAGATTAAAGCTAAAGGTAGCGAATCTTGTTTCCCTAGCGTTGCGGTGGAATAGATTAAAGTTGAAGTGGAGCAGATTAAAGCTGAAGGCAGCGAATCCTATCATCTTGGCGTTATAGTGAAACAGATTAAAGCTAAAGGTAGTGAATCTTGTTTCCCTGGCATTACAACAGAGTAGATTAAAGCTGAAGGTAGCGAATCTTATGTCCCTATCGTTAAAGCTGAAGGCGGCGAATCTTATTTCTCTAGCGTTCCAGTGGAACAGATTAAAGCTAAAGGTAGCGAATATTGTTTCCCTAGTGTTGTAGTGGAATAGATGAAAGCTGAAGTAGAGCGGATTAAAGCTGAAGGCAGCGAATCTTATCTTCTTGAAGTTGTAGAGAAGAAAATTAAAGCCACAAACCTTATCTCTCTGAAGTTGGAGTAGAGCAGGTTGAAGTGACAAACCTTATCCCCTTGAAGTTGCAGTGGGGTAGGTTGAAATTGCAGACCTTATCTCCCTGAAGTTGCAGTGGAGCAGGTTGAAGATACAAATCTTATCTCCCTGAAGTTGGAGTGGAGAAGACCAAAGATATCGAATCTTATTTCCTTGAAGTTGTGGTGGAACGGATTGAAGCTATACATTGCAGATCTTATCTCACTGAAGTTGCAGTAGAGCAAATCATATCAAACCTTATCCCCCTCAAGTTGCAGTAGGGCAGATTGAAATTGTGGACCTTATCTCCTGAAAGTTACAGTAGAGCAGGTTGAAGATACAACTCTTATCTCACTAAAGTTGCAGTGGAGTAGACTGAAGATAACAAACCTTATCTCCCTAAAGTTGTAGTGGAGCAGGTTGAAGATACAAATCTTATCTTCCTGAAGTTGTAGTGGAGCAGATTTAATATATCGAACCTTATTTCCTTGAAGTTGTAGTGGAACAAATTGAAGCTATACATTGCAGATCTTATCTCACTGAAGTTGCAGTAGAGCAGATCATATCAAACCTTATCCCCCTCAAGTTGCAGTAGGGCAGGTTGAAATTGCAGACCTTATCTCACTGAAGTTGTAGTGGAGTAGACTGAAGATAGCAAACCTTATCTCCCTGAAGTTGCAGTGGAGCAGGTTAAAGATACCAATCTTATCTCCCTGAAATTGCAGTGGAGCAGATTGAAGCTACTAATCCTATCTCCCTAAAGTTACAGTGGAGCAGATTAAAACGATGAATCCTATACCTCTGAAGTTGCAGTGGATCGAATTAAATCTACCACAACAAGTCTTATCTCCTTGATGTTGCTGTGGAGCAGACTAAAACCATGAATCTCGTCCTCTTGAAGATTGAAGCTACAGGTCGTATCTCTTTCTGAAGTTGCGGTGGAGTGGATCGAAGCAGCAAGACAATGTGGTCTGGAATAAAGCTACTTGAAGAAGAGAAGCACCAGAATAGGTCAATAATCGGTGAGACCAGGCAAAATTGGTCTGTCTTAGTCTTTGCTCTGTTCTCGTTACACGACAACGAGCAAAGAGGGGCAGCTGTACAACCCAATTTAGCCCTGACCCAACAAACAGAAACCAAAATCGTTGTTTTAATAAAATTAAATTGTTTATTAAAAATAACCACTTTTCAAGGTGGCCCGATCATAGCTTATCAAAAAGGACTGGTAGCGTCTCCCATATTCGTTTTTATTTTTAAAATCCAAGTCGATCCCGTTTTACAAAAAATGGTTACGACAAATATCATGGAAAGTCCGTTTTGTTATGAGTACTAGTGCTTGTTAATTAAAGGTATTTCAATACAGTATCTGTGTATATTGTGGAACTCAGTAAATTCAATTCAACTTAGTTATTTTATCTCCTCAGGATTGTTGGTAGTAGCAGAAGATTTTGTAGAAGGAGACTACATCAGAGTTGCTGATATTTGTGAGCTATTAGTTCTTTTGTTGTTGGTTTCATGCATGGTTTCTGTTGAAAAATATTTTTATCTATTAATTGCAAATATTTACCTATTTTCATTGTTGATGCCTTAAAAGATTTTCTTTTATATGCGTATGCCATTTAAAGCTATGGGGATGACTTATAGTTTACTTTAAACAGGGGGTTACAAAAATCTAAGAATGCTTTTAAAGAGATTTTTCATAGTTGATTTCAAAGAGTTGAAGTCATTTTGAAAAAGGTTGAAACCGTCGATAACACTCCAATTCGTTGGGCGGACTGTTGGTTGGTTTTGGCACGTCATGTTCCCTAACGGGCTAGAGATGTTACATAGGCAGTCACTTCAAAAACTTTAATCCACAAAAAATTATTAAAATCCGAGATAAAAGGAGCGAATTGATAAGAAGTGGGAGGAATTAAGAATATAATAAAATTTTGAGAACTTTTGAGAAATCCAATGGGGGTGCAAGCCTCCCCACCCCGGATCCATCTTGTTCATAAATAACATTATAGTTTTGGTACCAAAATGATCGTTTTTTGCTATTTATTATTTAATATATTTTTTTATTAAGCAAATTTTATACATTATTATTTGAAATTATTTATTTTAATAGGTATAAATGAGTCATGTATATCATAAACATAAACTAAATTATTTTACATTTATCATTATTATATGTGAAACTTTTTATTAAAATTATGATGAATTAATTATTTGAATATATGATATTTTTTAATTGGTGTAATAATAACATTTTTACCTTTTGAAATAATGATAGAATTATTCTAATATGAAGTGGTTAATAAATTTTTAATACATATAAATTATTTTATGTTATTAAATATTATTAATATTAATTTTTTAAAAATATATTGTGATATCATTCAGAGGTAACACATGAATTAAAACTAAATTTAATAAAAATTGAGCAAGGTAAAATAAAATGAATTATTTCAATTTATTACCATTTTGAATTGTCACCATCTTTAGCTTTTTTTAAGGCTTGCAATTGCATCGTGGGTTGGCACTAACTATGTTCGTTCTCATCCATGTACCAATCACACAATAGAAATTAAGGAAAAAAAATTGGCGCAAACCCAGCTTTGTCAATATTTGCTGCGTCAATTAAGTAATGAAGTATCATATAATTTTGAGTTAATCGAGTTTACGATTCTCTTTTAAGATCTTAAGTCAATTTGATTTTTTTCGAATCGAGTCGAGTGAAATAAAATTTGAATCTAGTCGCATCGAGTGAAATTGTTCGAGTTAAATTAAAAGAACTACCCATAGTGTCTCTCCACTCCTTCAATGGGAGGATAAATGTGTTTCAACGCACTTGAACCCACGTCCTCCTACATAGACAACAATGTCAATACCAACCGAGTTAAGACTCAATCGACTCATACACTTTTAGAGTGTAGTAAAAAAAATGTTTTTTTTCTTAAAATGGAATATGTGATAGCATTTAAATTATAGAATTGAAATTTCCACTAATATTATATTAAATATTAACTTGAATATAATAGAAAACAAAAATAATATTGTAATAATATTTATTATTTATTAAAAATAGTTCTTATATAATTTATTTGACTAAATTAATATGGAATTGGCTGGTAATATTAAATTCAATAAAAATGTTTACTATAACACATTATTAATTAATAAAAAATTATGTAAAGAAAAGCACAAATATAATATAAATATGAAAATTAGCAAGTCAAATTCTAATAAAAACTTCCAAAATGAATAAATAAATCATCCCAATCACCCAACTATCAAAGGATCTAAATTAAGGGCATTCTTACTTATCGACATCAGCCAATTAAGTGACGTGCGGGATGTACTATTAGAACACTTTGTCATGTCTAAGGCTAAACAAAATTGTCTGAATCTGAACATCTTATAAGAGAAAAGAATGAAGACCAGACACTTGCACTAAAGAATTTGGAATTTAAATATAATAAGTTTGCATGCAGCATATGACTGGAAAACAGCAATGAAGGGATGAATATTTAACTCCTGTTTAATAAGTTTTTACACTTTCTTTTGAGTTTTCACAAATATATATATAAACAACTTTCTACAATAAAAGGATAAAAAAAAACTTTTTGGTCCTTCTCAATTTTAACATTAAGTTGGTCCCCCTCAAAAAATTGAACAATTTAATCCATGCCAATTTTGAAAATCAACAACTATGAGTCTAGGTGAGCTTGGCATGCCCCACTCCTAAAATGAAAATTGTCAATTTAGGCGATAACCCCCTTATTACAAGGTTCTCAAAACTCTCACCAATCTCTTCTTCTTTACAACTTAATACATTCTGAGAACAACCCTTGCTTAATGTTCTATTATCTGCTATGCGCCTAATTTGTGCGCCAAAATAATAATCGAGCGGATAGGCTACTTCTCACCGCTCTTAGTCTTCTTGTCAGAACTTAGAACCTGCCAAACCTGGGTGTTACATAAGTAATCAATATAAGGATCTTTGAAAAATAATTTTGCTTGATTGAATCTCCTTTCCAATAATAAACAAAAGATTGGTTGCACAAGATACTCAAAAAGATGCAAGCAAATTATCAAAATATTTTGGTCAAACATGCCGACAAATAAAACGAGTAATGTACCTGAAGTAATCACTTCCAATGGTACGTAGACAACCACTACAAAAATGGGTCAACAAAAAATATTAAAATCAGTCATGAACATGGGTCTAATAAAATAATTGGTGTGAAGCCCATATTTTGCCCGGCCCAATACCCAAGCTTAATTCAAATTAACCTACCCAAATACACCAAGCCCAATTACAATTAAACCAAACCCAGCCCAAACCTAAATGCCCGGAGCCCAACAGCCCAGGCCCATTTTCTCTAAAAAAATTAGCCTAGACTAAAACCCTAGGCGCCACCCTCTTTGACCCTTGGCCTCCTCTGCCACCGCCACTGTTGCGCCGCACCTACCACCACCTGCTCCAATCACCCCACTTGCGCCTAGGGGAGAGCAAAATTCGATTCCACTCGAAAAAATTGAAAAAAAATCAAATTTTGAGTTAAACGGATCGAGTTATTCGAGTTAATCGAGTTATTCGAATCAACTCGAATTTTTTTTCGAATTTCGAGTTCGAATCGAGTTGAGTTTTTGAATTCGAATAACTCGAATAATTCGAATAATTCGAATATCAAACTATAATAATTTACATTTTTACCCTAAACTCCCAAACCTATTTACTTTTCCCTCAAAACTTTTACTCCTTCCTACTTTCCCCCCAAAACTTTTACTCCCCTCCCCTCCCAACCCCCCAATCTACCCAAAATCTATTTCCCACCAAAATTTTACTCTCCCATTTACTTTTTCTCAAAATTTTACTCCCAAAAACCATCAAAACCTTTTATTTTCTCCCAAAATTTTTACTCCCTCCCACTTTTCCCCTAAAACTTTTATTCCCTTCCCATCCCACCTCTCATCTACCCCAAACCCTCCCCCCTCCAATTTTTTTTTAATATTTTCCCTCCAAAATTTTACTCCCCATATTTACTTTCCCTCAAACTTTTATTCCCCAAAACTTTTTTATTTTCCCCCTAAACTTTTACTTCTCACCCTTTACTCAAAAATAAAAAATCAAAATTATCCAAAAAAATTCACTAAACATAAATAGTAATAATTTTATTTATATCTACTATTTATATTATTAAATTAAATTTCACATTTTATATTATTTATATTATTGAAATGTTTAGTCATATTGAATATTTATATTAAAATTGAATTACTAATTATGTCATAAAATATTCATGTTAAAATTTTATATTGGTATCAATTTCACATTTTATTTTTAAAATAACTTTTATTAAAAAAATCATATGTTTACATTTAATATATTTTTTAATTCCAAAATACATAGTGACAAAAATATGAAGATAATTGAAACAACTAAGCAAGCAAAGAAGCTAACCAGTATATAAAAAATTAATAAATAAATTATGAAGTGATGAAAGTTAATAAAAAATTTGATTAATGTGGGCAAATTTTATTACGATGGGTGATAATGGTTACAAGGACCCAAAATTATTTTTTAAAATTTAACTCGAACAGATATATTCGTTTCGATTCGATTCGAATTTCATCTCACTCGACTCGATTTGAGAAAACTTCAAATAAAGTTAGGATGATAAAATGAGATTCGAAAACTCGATTAACTCAAAAAATTTTTATTCGATTCGATTTGATCAAATGCTCACCCCTACTTGCGCCGCCGGTCACCTGCAAAGAAGAAAACAACACAAAAAGACAACAGAAACAGTAGCCAAAAATCGGCTATAAAAAGCCTAATCTGTACACCTTTTTTTCTTCTTCTTGGGTTAGAATTTGAGGTATAAAAAAAAATACAAATATTACCAAAGTAATAAAAGATAAGTTTCAAAGGTGATTTCCGATCCCTTTTGTTTTCGTTTTAACAGATTTTAAACCTTTTTTATTTATTTTCTTTTATTCATCTGCTTATATATACATAATATATTTATAATAAAAATAAAAGAAAGGAAAAAGGAAACTCACCGGAGGATGGGGCTTTGAACGCCTTTCTGGAGCTTCGCCAGCCGTCGGAGTGGTGGCGGTGCGGCAAGCCGAGCGGCGGCGCAACAGGGGCCAAGGAACCCGTAACAGGGGCCAAGGAACCCCACATGGCTGGACTTCTTAGGGAGAAAAGGGGCTCCCCTTTTATTTTTTTAAAAAAACGGCTAAAGTGTTTTTTTTGATGTAAAAATGGGTTTAAATACCCTGTAAAACGGTGCCGTTTTTTAATTTAGGGTTCAGAGACCAAAACGGCGTCGTTTTGGTCTCTGACCCGCGAGGTGACCCGACCCTGGACGCGTTTTCGCTAAGGGGGATATTTGCGCGCGCAATCCCTCTGATTTGCGGCGTGTTTTAATTTGGTCCTATTTCGCTATTTCCTTTTATTTTTAATTTAGCCCCAGAATTTTATTTTTGTTCCAATTTGGCTCACTGTTGCGCCGCGTTTCGGGGCATCGGCTTATTTACTATTTTGGTCCCTCTATGTTTGGCGCGTGTTGCAATTTAATCCTTTTAGTTTTTATTTATTTCGAAATCGCCCAGTATTTAGGTTTTTATTTCGATTTAAACCCTTTTTAGCAATTTTATTGTTTAATTAATTATTTTAGTGTTATTATTATTATTACTATTATTATTATTACTACTATTATTAATTATTATTAGCTTTATTTTCTGTTTATTTATTTTGTTACTATTATATTAATATATTAAGTAGTTTTATATTGTTTTCAACTTCATTTTTATTCTCTCTATATATATGTATTATGCTTGCTCATATTTTATAATAGATTACTTTTATATACGCATAAACGTATATATGTAAATATTTTTTATATATATTCTATAATTATATATCCATATGTATTGGTAAATCAATATATATTTATACACATTTTATAAATACACGTGTATAAAATATACTTTCATACACCTTTATTATATATATATACACATACTTGCATACACTTCATACTTTCAAAAAATATACAATTTTTTATATATTCTTTATGTTTAATAATTTTACATACTTACACCTATATGTACTTTTTTATATTCTTTATATTTTAAAATATATTCTACATAGGTATTTTCTACATATTTTATAATTCACATATGCATACATATTTTAATTTATATTACATACGTATACATACCTCTTTACATTTTGAATTGTATTCACTATTTATTTACTTCATCTTCATTATTATTTCGGATGCATGCTTTAATTTAATTTGTTTATATATGATTGTTATTTTGAACGTTGTAGATTTAACCTTTTATTTATTTTATATTGTGCTATTTTTTGTATCATTTTCATATTTTCGTACCCATTATGGTTCAGCTATGCATCATAACAATGTAATTTGCTTTCACATTTTTTTACTACGATTTTCGTGTTTTATTTTACTCGATATAACAAAATTTCTTTTGAATAAATATTATTTCGTGTTTAGATTCGAGAGAATCGTACCCTAACTTACTGGGTTTCGATTTTCACAATAAATCTAAATACACGAATCTTTTTAAACTCAAGTTTTAAAACGATCTCGAGAATTAAGAAAAGATCGTGTCCTAACTTATTGGGCATGATCCCTTTTCTAAACTCGAGATAATAAAATGTCTTTTAAATAAGTAAAATTTTGGCATTCATTTACGTATCGAGAATTCGAGACATTGTGTCCTAACTTACTGGATATGATTGTCTTTCTTGAATAACGTGAAATATGCCCATTTTCCTGGAAATTTTCAACATTTTAATACAAGGATCCTATTTTTAAAATTCTTCAAAGTTCTCATTTTTCGACATCAAGACATTAGTTAATCAACTAGGTACCAATTTTTGGGCGTTACGAGGGTGCTAATCCTTCCTCGTACGTAACCGACTCCCGAACCCGTTTTCTGAATTTCGTGGACCAAACTTGTTGTTTTAATAAAATCAAACCATTTATTAAAAACAACCACTTTTCGAGGTAATCCAATCACACCCCATAAAAAAGGATTGGTGCCGAATCCCGTTTCATTTTTCAAAACCCCAAGTCGACCCCGTTTTGAATAAAAAAATGGTGTCAACAGCTTCGCGACTCCGCTAGGGACATAAAATAAGTGAGTCGAGCCACGAGTTGATTATCTTTTGTCTTTTTGTTGAAAATTGAAAACTTGATTTAAATATACGATCCTTTCATTGCATTCCATTCGTTTTTATCACAATTTTCATCGTTGTAATTGTTGTGTTGATTTAAATTTTGGTATCTTGCTGCATATTGCATTGCATGACCTTTGGTCACACCCTTCTAAGTGGGAGTGAGAAACTACTCCTTCGTGAGGTTTCACCTCCGTGCAGGACAGTGGATCGCTTCCAGGATACATCTGTACCTATGTCTTCGTGAGATTTTCATCTCTATGCAGCCATAGGGAAATGTATTCCCCTGAACCGAACTCGGTCTATATGAGCCTATAGTAGGTGAAGATCGAGGAATCTGCTGGTTTAGGTACCCTTACTTTAGAGCCAAACCTCATGTAGTGAACTATAGAGACTCGCCCTAGGTAGAACTACACCGAACCCTAGTACATACCCTGATAGGTGCTTTTATTCTTTCTAAATTGCTTTGGATTGTATACTTATACTTGATACTAATGTTTGCTATTTTACTTTGGATGCATGACATTTTAACTGCATGGCATTTCATTATAAAAGGCGTTGGTTCATATTCGGTTTCTAGAAAGAAAGCTTATCATGGAAAGGGGATTTCTTGATAAGGTGGAAGATAATGCGGCAGTGCAAACTTGGTTAGAAACGACGCAGCGGGAGAAAGGAGATAGTCTGGCTGAAGGATATGAATCTGAGTTATGGGACTTCACCCGTATCAGTGTAACCTAGAACAATTTGCAAGAGTTGAAAGAAATTTGGGACCAGTGGAACGAGGAGGACAGACAATTGTTCTATTCTGATTATGGGGATTTACCGTACTTGCTAGATATGAAGATAGACAAGCACCTGTTCTGGGCTCTAGCACAATTTTGGAACCCCACCTACAGTTGTTTTACGTTCGAGAAAGTCGACTTAGTGCCTACGATAGAAGAATATATGGCTTTACTTCAGTGTTCGAAGAGTCAAGTCGACAGAATCTACTCGGAAGCTACAAATGCACCCTTTTTTAGAAGGTTAATGAACATAACAGGTATGAGTGAGCAGTGGGTCACAGCCCGAATTAAACAAAAAGGGGATAACAAATGCATTTCTTGGAGGAATTTGAAAGATGTGGTCCTAGTGCATCCAGATGTAAAAAAAAGGGTAGATGTCTTCGCTTTGAGCATATACGGCTTAGTTATCTTCCCCAGAGCTTTGGGGCATATTGATGAGGCAGTCACTGATTTATTCGACCGTCTCAACAAGGGAGTTACTCCGGTTCCAGCAATTTTAGTGGAAACATTCAGATCATTGAATGCCTGTCGACGAGCGGGTGAAGGCAGATTCGCTGGATGAGCACAATTATTACTTGTGTGGTTCCACAGTCATTTTTGGAAAATGGATAATGTGTCATATCGGGTCTTCTCTGAAAACTATTCGCCACTAAAGGAGATAGTAGGTACACTGAGAAGAGATGACATTTCGATGGAAAAATGGATGGTAATTCTTCAGAGCCTGCAAGAAGAGGACATTGAGTGGAGAGCTCCGTGGTTACTTCCAGACGAAATTTTGTATCAGTGTGGTGATTTTTATTGGGTCCATTTGCTTGGAATCTGGGGAGCTATTAGTTATGCCCCGTTATTAGTGCTCAGACAATACAGGTCAAGACAGTTTATACCCGCAACCCAGGGACTAGCCAGGTGTGAATTCGCGTACGGGGGTGATGGCTACCAAAAGAGGATTCGAGAGATATCCAATGCGTGGAACCAGACTCGTCGAATGAAGAGATTGGCTGTAGGACCAGTGACGACTCCTGAGTACGATGAATGGAGGGTCAAAAGAATCAATGACAATATCCACAAATCCAGTCACAAAGGCAATCAGTCGTTAGAGGAACATTTACGAGTCGTCCCTTCTGAACTGGAAATTTTAAAGCAGGATTTTGAAAGAAGAAATGCAGAGTTGGAAAAACAGCTAGAGCAGATGGAAGAAGAAAAAATGAACTTGAGATTGGATGCAGATATCCAGAAGCTTGAGGTGGAGCGGTTAAGAAAAGGAAAAGCTAGGGTTGAAGAAGATCTAGATAGTCTAAAAATAGATTACAAGAAGTTACGGTTATCAATGAGGACTGCCGGATTAGGAAAGACTTCTGAGTAGTGGCGCAAGGAGATTCAAGAAGAAAGAAACAAAGCTGATAGATGGGAAAGGAGGTTCCAAGAAGTTCAAGCATAGAACGAGGCTCTAAAGAGGAGTTTGTCAGAGAATCAGAAAGAAAAGGGGGAACTAGAAAACAGAGTGACTGAATTAGAAGGATCTCTCCATCGGCATTGAAATCAGAATTTTGTGATGGAATTGAAGGCAAGCCTAAATAGAATTGAAGAAATGAAAGAAAGAATTGAAGAGTTAGAAGCAGCATTACGAAATTGCGAAATCCAGATTAAGTACTTGGAAACTAATAAAGATCGTCAAACCGAGCAGTTGCACTACTTCCAGAAACAAGTAAGAGATAGAGATCACATTATGGGAGAAGCTGTGGTTCAAATTCGGGAGATAGGTGATCATCTGCGGATGTTAGCAGTAGAAGCTGATGTGTTGAGTGTGAAGTACGAATTGGAGTCAAGTCGAGGACAGGAGCTAGCTTCGTTACTTAGGAAGATTAGAGTTTTAAGTATTAGGGCTAAGTCGTATCTGTAATCCACCTTATGTAAAGAAGTTTGTTTTCAGTAAAGTTTTCTAAATGAAATTGAATTAGAGTCAACGCCTTTTCTTTTTGCATCCATTTCATGCATTGCATCACATCATATGTATTAACGACCATTAAAGGACCCTAATTAAATAAAATTATTTCAGTTAACCTGGAAAATCAACACCCCTACGAAACTTGAGCGAAATCAAAGAGCATGGATCAAAGATTAGAAAAACTTGAACTGCTGCAAAGAGATATGCAAGATCAAATGCAAGAGCGATTGGAAAAGATTCAGTGAGATATGACGGAAAAGATGCGGGAATCCCAAAATGACATGATGGCAAAGTTAACATAGCTATTGAAAGGAGGAAATGACAAGGGAAAGGATCTTGTAGTTAATAATGAAGAGGGAAACAATGATGAACCCCTTTACCCTCCAGGCTTTACCCCTCCGCACGCGCATACTCAAGTTGAGTTCTACCCACAAAGATCCTCTGTTACAATCAAACCTCAGCAGTTTCAGACGAATCCTTCAATGCCAATAAATTTTCAAATCAGATTAGGTAATAATCCCAGGGAGAATCCTACCAATCTCGTGGTCCCTGACCTCGATGACGTGGTAGAAGTGGAGAAAGCGAAAGTGGATCTGTCAAAGCAATTAGAGGACCAGTGTAAATGGCTGGAGGAAAAGTTTAAAGCCATGGAAAATGCTGATTACCACCGAGGAATGGACGCTAAAGATCTAAGCTTGGTACCTAATTTAGTCCTCCCTCCTAAATTTAAAATGCCTGAATTTGAGAAATATGACGGAACAAGTTGTCCCGAAGCTCATATCACTATGTTTTGTCGAAGAATGACTAGGTATATCAACAAGATCAACTGCTGATTCACTGCTTCTAGGATAGTTTGATCGGGTCAGCGGCTAGATGGTATAATCAATTGAGTCAGGCCAACATCCATTCGTGGAAAGATTTGGCGCAGGCCTTTATAAAATAGTACAGACATGTGATGGATATAGCACCTGATCGAATTGTATTGCAAAATATGGAAAAGAAACCTAATGAGAGCTTCCGATAGTATGCTCAGAGATGGAGGGAGGTAGCAGCGCAAGTTAAACCACCACTTTTAGAGAAAGAGATAACCATGCTTTTTATCAACACTTTGAAAGCCCCATTTCTCAATCACATGTTGGGCAGTGCCACTAAGAGCTTTTCAGACATAGTGATGTCTGGAGAAATGATAGAGAACGCCATAATGAGTGGCAAGATAGAAGTAGGAGAAAGTACTAAAAGGTCAGCACCAAGAAAGAAGGAGTACGAGATAAAAAATACAAGCATGTTTAACAAGGACCACTCTAAATCAATCACATGAGGCAAGGCAGAATAGTAACCGCTAATCAGCAGGGTTCTTCGAAACAGGAATCCAATCCAAGGCCAAATATAGAGAGACCCCAATTCACACCCATCCCAGTGATGTATAGAGAATTGTACCAGAACTTATTCGATGCACATGTGGTATCCCCATTTTACCTGAAACCTATGCAACCTCCGTACCCTAAGTGGTATGACGCAAACGCTCAATGCGAGTATCACGCAGGGACTAAGGGGCGCTCGATTGCGAATTGCACTGCATTCAAGAAGTTAGTTGAAAAACTTATCAATTTGGGGATCGTCAAGATTGGTGAATCATCTGGACCAAATGTAGCAGAGAATCCATTGCCCACTCATGATAGTAAAGGGGTGAACGCGATAATTGAGAAAGAAAGAAGGAGAGTCAAGGCAAACATAGCTGAGATAAGGACCCCTCTTGGATGGGTTTGGAAACAAATGGTGAAAAAAGGTCTCATCAAGCAAGATTCGGTAGAAAGGCATGAAAAAGCAAGGGAGTTTTGTGAGTTCCATGCAGAAGAAGGCCATGACATCCAAAAATGCACCGAGTTCAGAACCATGGTGCAAAACTTAATGGATAACAAAGAATTGGAGTTTTATGAAGAAATCAAAGGACTAGAAGAGGGAGAAGTTTGTGCTTCAGAGGAAGGATCTGCGAAGAAAGCCCAAGAGGTTAACCACCCAGTGGTTATTATTTCAAAGCCAATGAACACAGAATCCGGAATACAGACAACGCCAAAGGCCATAATCCAAAAACCTGTATCCTTTCCCTACAAGGATAGCAAAAAGGTTCCTTGAAATTACGACTGCAATGTGACAATTCCAGGAAAAGAGAGCTTGGTAAATGCTTCAGAAGAAAATGAAGGATTCTATACACGAAGTGGAAAGCGCTATGATCCGGCAAGTGCAAAAGTGGAATCTAGAAAAGGAAAAGCCTTAGCAGTTGAGCTGGAAAAAGTAAAAACAGACAAAGTTGAATCCCATGTCAATCAGTCGGTAACTGAAAATGAGGCTAGAGAATTTCTAAAATTCTTGAAACACAGCGAGTACAGCATGGTAGAACAATTACATAAGCAACCGGCTCGTATCTCAGTGCTCGAAACTACTTCTAAGTTCAGAAATACATCGTAATGCTTTGATTAAGGTGCTAAATGAAACTTATGTCGCACATGATATCTCAGTGAACAAGTTGGACCGATTGGTTAGCAATATAAGTGCCGACAATTTCATTTTCTTTAATGATGATGAAATACCGCCGGGAGGGAGAGGAGCCACCAAAGCCTTACATATCACCACTCGTTGTGGAGAATATATGTTACCAGGTGTGTTGATTGATAATGGATCAGCCCTGAATGTCTTGCCCCTATCCACCTTAAGCAGATTGCCGGTGGATAGCTCCCACATGAAATCATGCCAGAACATAGTGAGGGCATTTGATGGTACTGAAATGAGCGTAATAGGAAGAATAGAAATACCCCTCTGGATTGGCCCGAATACATACGAGGTGGACTTCTTATTAATGGATATCAAGCATTCGTATAATTACTTGTTGGGAAGACCCTGGATTTATTCAGCGGGGGCGGTGCCTTCATCATTGCACCAGAAGTTGAAATTGGTAACAGAAGGCTGGTTGATTACGATTAATGCTGACAAAGACATCATTGCATCGGTAACAAGTGATGCACCGTACTTGGGAATGAATGATGAGGCGGTCGAATGTTCCTTTCGATCCCTAGAGTTCGTAAATGCGACCTTTGTCATTGAGGGAAAGAAGATCCTGATGCCCAGCATATCTAGGGCCACGAGGATGGGACTACGAATGACAGTTGGGAAAGGACCTGTGCCTGGAAGAGGACTGGGAAGATGTCTTCAAGAAAGGATAGACGCACCAGTGGTGAAGGATAAACAAGACCATTTTGGTTTAGGGTTTAAACCAAATGCCAAGCAAAGAACAAAAGAGTTGGAGAAAAGACAAGAGAGGAGGAAGGCGCGTTTGAATGGAGAAAAAGTTTATTGGGAACCTATGGCTTTCCCCCACTTATCCAGGACCTTCGTATCGGGAGGGACCATGTATTCTAGACTAAGGATTCCAAGAGAGAATACCACAGAGGAGATGTTAGGAAACCTGAACATCAGTGCCATATTTGAAGAAGAATCTAAAGAAGGAAGTACATCAGGCATCTGTCCCTTTGAACCTGGGAGTGTTTTAAACAATTGGACTGCAGAAGAAATGCCTGAAGTTTTTAGAGCTTTTCCAGAGTAATATTCAAGACATACTAACTGTTTAAGCCTAGAGAAAATGAAAACTTTTGTGAAATGAAATGGGCTTATGTTTGAACATTGTGACTTCAATGAAATATATCATCGTATTTTCTTTTTGAGTATATATTATTTTGAAACTCTTTTCATTATTTCGCATGAATAGTCATCTTGAATGCCTTTTATTCCAAATCATTCTTTCATTAATTCATGATCATACTAAATAAGAACTTTTAAATTCATACATTCCCTGTACATTCTTTGGTACCCATAACAGGTCCCAAGATATCAATGACATGAGTGACTCTACTATGGACTCAGAAAATTCTTTTGACCGAGATATGTGTTTAGAGCAATCTCAAGATTTTGAAGATAACACAGATTGCAACCTATCTCCGAACCTGTTGAGGATGGTAGAGCAGGAAGAAAAATAAATCCTGCCTCATGAGGAGACGGTAGAGACGGTGACCCTAGAAGAGGGAAAGGTGGTGAAGATTGGCACGTGCATAACTGAAGAAGTAAAACAAGACGTCATTGAGTTGCTTCGAGAGTTTAAAAATGTCTTCGCATGGTCATACCAAGATATGCCTGGGTTAAGCACTGATATCGTAGTTCACCGTCTTCCTATAAAGGCAGATTGCAAGCCTGTTCAGCAAAAACTCCGAAGAATGAGGCCTGATGTTGTATTAAAAATAAAAGAGGAGGTGCAAAAGCAATTCGATACTGGATTCCTGCAAGTGGTCAAATATTCCGAGTGGGTAGCCAATATCGTACCTGTCCCTAAGAAGGATAGGAAGGTGCGGATGTGTGTAGATTATAGAGATTTAAATAAGGCTAGCCCAAAAGATAACTTCCCCTTGCCGCACATCGACGCCTTGGTAGACAACACAGCAGGGCATTCGCTGTTTTCTTTCATGGATGGTTTCTCTGGATATAACTAAATCAAGATGCATCCTGAGGATATGAAGAAAACTACATTCATAACCCTATGAGGGACCTTTTGTTACAAAGTGATGCCATTTGGGTTGAAAAATACGGGGGCAATGTATAAGAGGGCCATGGTAACACTGTTCCATGATATGATGCATAAAGAGTTAGAAGTCTATGTTGATGACATGATTGCAAAGTCTAAAACAGAAGAGGAACATGTGCAGGTCCTTAAGAAATTATTTACAAGGTTGAGAAAATTTCAGCTAAAACTAAATCCAGCGAAATGCACATTCGGAGTCAGATCAGGAAAATTGCTGGGGTTCGTGGTCAGTGAGAGAGGAATTGAGATTGATCCTGACAAAGTAAGGGCAATACAAGAATTACCTCCAACGCGTACTCAAAAAGAGGTTCGAGGTTTTCTAGGAAGACTAAACTATATCGCTCGGTTCATTTCACAGCTAACCGAGAAATGCGACCCTATATTTCGTCTCCTTAAGAAACACAATCCAGGAGTATGGGATGAGGAATGTCAGAAAACTTTTGAAAAAGTCAAACATTACTTGTCCAACGCCCCAGTGCTGATGCCACCCTGCCAGACAAGCCGCTCATACTGTATTTGGCAGTATTTGAAAATTCTATGGGATGTGTGCTTGGTCAACATGATGAGTCAGGATAAAAAGAAAGAGCAATCTACTATCTCAACAAGAAGTTCACTGAATGCGAAACGAGATATTCGCCAATTGAGAAGCTATGTTGTGCCCTGATCTGGACAACTTGGAGACTGAGACATTACATGTTGTACCATACAACCTGGTTAATCTCTAAGCTAGACCCTCTAAAATACCTGATGGAGTCAACCGCTCTGAATGGGAGAATAACCCGATGGCAAATTATTCTATCTGAATTTGACATAGTCTATGTGAACCAAAATGCGGTAAAAGGGAGTGCAATAGCGGACTTACTGGCAAGTAGAGATCTGGAGGATTACGAGCCACTAAACTTCGATTTCCCAAATGAGGATTTGATGTATGTTGCAATTGCAGAAAAGGATTTTCAAGAAGGTGGTCCTTGGAAGCTGAATTTTGACGAAGCATCACATGCTATAGGCAACGGAATTGGGGCAATACTTGTGTCCCCTACTGGAGATCATTAACCTTTCACTAGCAAATTGGACTTTGATTGTACAAATAACATGGCTGAGTATGAAGCTTGCATTATTGGCATCCGGGCAGCCATAGAGCGGAAAATTAAGGTGCTAGAGGTATACGGGGACTCCGCATTAGTAATTTACCATCTAAAAGGGGAATGGGAAATGAAAGACCCGAAATTAGTCTCTTGGAATTGATTGAGGAATTTGACAGTGTCACCATTTATTATCTCCCACGAGATGAAAACCAGATGGCAGATGCTTTGGCCACTCTAGCCTCTATGATCAAAGTGAACAAACCAGAAGATATGAAGCCTATCCAGATCAGTATTCATGAGACTCTAGCCCATTGTTACAATATTGATGATGAAGAGGAAAAAGATGATCACCCCTGGTATCAGGACATATTGCGATATGTAAAAAGTCGTGAATACCCCGACCATGCGACGGAAAATGATAAGAGGACGTTAAGGAGATTAGCCATTGATTATGTCCTAGATGGGGATATCTTGTACAAAAAGGGAAAAGATCAAGTATTGTTGAGATGTGTGGATGCTGTCGAGGCCAAGAAAATTTTGGAAGAAGTACATGAAGGTATCTGTGGGACGCATGCCAATGGTTTCACGATGGCTAAACAAATTATGAGATTTGGGTACTATTGGTCAACCATGGAAGGGGATTGCATTAATTATGCCAAAAAGTGCCATAAATGTCAGATTTATGGTGACAAAATGCATGCACCACCTTCACCCCTTCATGTTATGGTTTCTCCATGGCCTTTCTCCATGTGGGGAATGGATGTCATCGGGCCAATATCTCTAAAGACTTCTAATGGGCATCGTTTTATCTTTGTGGTTATTGATTATTTCACTAAATGGGTGGAGGCTGCTTCATATGCTAATGTCACAAAGTCAGCGGTTAGCAAGTTTCTAAAAAAAGAGATCATATGTCGATACGGGATGCCTGAAAGGATCATATCCGATAATGCGCTGAACTTGAACAACAACTTAATAGCAGAAGTTTGCAGTCAGTTCAAGATCAGACATCATAATTCGTCACCGTATCACCCAAAAATGAATGGTGCCGTAGAAGCAGCTAACAAAAATATCAAGAAAATTGTAGGGAAAATGACTGAAACCTACAAATACTAGCACGAGAAATTACCTTTCGCCCTCCTGGCATATCGTACCTCTATTAGGACCTCTACTGGGGCAACACCGTTTTCTTTAGTCTATGGAATGGAGGCGTTTTTACCCATAGAAGTAGAAATCCCTTCTCTCCGAGTATTAGCTGAACTAAAGTTAGATGAGGCTGAATGGATTCAATCTCGATATGACTAGCTAAACTTGGTAGAAGAAAAGAGGTTAAAAGTTATTCATCATGGTCAGATGTATCAGAAACGAATGATGCGAGCCTATAACAAAAAAGTTCGTCCCAGAGAATTTTACGAGGGGGACCTGGTTTTGAAAATAATTCTTCCTCTATAAAAAGATTTTAGAGGAAAATGGATGCCAAATTGGGAAGGTCCTTATGTGGTAAAAAAGACCTTTTCTGGAGGAGCTTTGATCTTGAGCGAGATGGATGGTAAAAACCTGCCAAATCCTGTAAACTCAAATTCAGTCAAGAAATATTTCGCTTAAAAAAAGGAGAGGCCAAGGTGAAAACCCGTAAAGGGCGCCTTGAGACCAAAGGGGATTTGAGTTGAAAACCTAAAAAAGGCGACTCAAATTTTGATGAGGTATGAAGTGAACGAAATAGCTCAAATTTTGATCAAGATCTGGGGCATGTGGAGGTCTCACTATACTTGAATCAGTAAGAAAGGATAGGCGACATCTTGGGGCATCGACAAAATACTGTAGATTCCCTAAACACATATTAAAGCTTATGCAGAGAAGCTCATGCTGCGATATCTAGGGCACTTGTCGTCATCTTATATATTTTGAATTTTGGCAAAATTTGTTGTCTTGATTAATGTATTCATTTCAAGTTTTGCTCCCCAATAAAATTCCATTTTATCTATTGTTTTTTATCTTAGCAAAATTTGTCATCTTAACTAACTTATTCATTTTGAGATTTGTTCTCAATAACATTTTTGTTGGTCCATTGTGATAATCTTGTTCAAAACATTTGAAATAACGATTAATGGACTAAATGTTCAAGCAAAAGGAGTTTTGCATATTACTCTAGAAATTTCTAAAAAATGAAGGAACCTGAAACAGAACTGTTGTTTAAAACACACCAAATCTAAAGTGCCTAAAAGGAAAAAGTCTAAGACAGGACTATCCTTTCAAACTTTGTTGTCCAAACATGGATTAAACAAAATGGCAAGATGTCATATTGGTGACAAAGCTTCAATAATCACCAAGTGATGAGAAGAGGTTTTTTTGGAGAAAATTTTGCAATTGTGTATAAACATTTGGTATGACACCCTGGGAATAGTGTAGGAGACCAAAGAGTTTTCACATTCTGTATCATTGAATTATGATAACAGAGGAACGAGAAAAGGCCAGGTCTTTCTATTATTGGGTCACAGAGGGAGAAAGATGATTCACATTTTGCATTCAGTGAGTTGAACTTTGAAGATTATAGTTGGGGCAATCTGACCAAGTAAGAGATGAGCATTACCAACCGGACAAGATAGCATTCGGACGCGTTGGCAATAAGACCTTATTGAGCAAGGGACAATAATAACTCAAACATTGAAAGATCATTTTCATTTTGCATTCATGCATACACATTTAGCCAGGATATTCTGATTCATTTTCGATCATGATCACTAGGCATAAATAGGTTTATATAGGTCATGTTCCCCAAAGAACAGATCATACGGCGAATCTTACTTTCCAAGCGATGCAGCGGAACAGATTGAAGCTACAATGGCGAGTCTCACTTCCCCGACATTGCAATTCAAAAGATTGAAGCCACAACGGCGAATCTTACTTCCCAAGCGATGCAGCGGAACAGATTGAAGCTACAATGGCAAATCTCACTTCCCCGACATTGCAATTCAAAAGATTGAAGCCACAACGGTGAATCTTACTTCCTAAGCAATGCAGCGGAACAGATTGAAGCTACAATGATTGAAGTTACAATGGCGAATCTCACTTCCCCGACATTGCAATTCAAAAGATTGAAGCCACAACGGCGAATCTTACTTCCCAAGTGATGCAGCGGAACAGGTTGAAGCTACAATGGCGAATCTCACTTCCCTGACATTGCAATTCAAAAGATTGAAGCCACAACGGCGAATCTTACTTCCCAAGCGATGCCACGGAACAGATTGAAGCTACAATGGCGAATCTCACTTCCCAGGCGATGCAGTGGAACAAATTGAAGCTACGACGGCAAATTTTGCTTCCCCGACATTGCAGTCAAACAGATTGAAGCTATGACGACGAATCTTACTTCCCCGACATTGCAGTTAAACAGACAGAAGAAGCCAATCCTATCTCCCTAAAGTTGCAGTGGAGCGGATTTAAAACCACAGAACTTATCTCTCTGCAGTTGCAGTAGAGCAGATCGCATCCAGCCTTATCTCCCTGACGTTGTAGTGGAGCAGACCAAAACCATGAATCTCGTCCCCCTGAAGTTGCTGTGAAGAAGATTGAAGCTACAAGTCAGATCTTGCTGAAGTGCAGTAGAGCGGATTGAAGCGACAAGACACAGTGGATTGAAATGTGGCTACTTGAAGAAGAGAAGCGTCAAAAGAAGTCGAAATCCGGTGAGACCGGGCAAAATTGGTCTTTTTTAGTCTTTTCTCTGTTCTCGTTACACGACAACGAGCAAAGAGGGGCAGCTGTGAAGCCCATATTTTGCCCGGCCCAATGCCCAAGCTTAATTCAAATTAACCTACCCAAATACACCAAGCCCAATTACAATTAAACCAAACCCAGCAGACCCAGCCCAAACCTAAATGCCCCTAACCCAAACCCGGAGCCCAATAGCCCAGGTCCATTTTCTCTAAAAAAATTAGCCTAGGGTTTCAGAGACTGAAACCCTAGGCGTCGCCCTCTTCGACCCTTGGCCTCCTCTGCCACCGCCACTGCTGCGCTGCACCTACCACCACCTACTCCAATCACCCTACTTGCGCCGCCGGTCACCTGCAAAAAAGAAAACAACACAAAAAGACAACAGAAACAGTAGTCAAAAATCAGCTATAAAAAGCCTAATATGTACCCCGTTTTTTTCTTCTTCTTGGGTTAGAATTTGAGGTATCAAAAAAAATACAAATATTACCAAAGTAATAAAAGATAAGTTTCAAAGGTGATTTCTGATCCCTTTTGTTTTCGTTTTTACAGATTTTAAACCTTTTTTTATTTATTTTCTTTTATTCATCTACTTATATATACATAATATATTTATAATCAAAAAAAAGAAAGGAAAAAGGAAACTCACCGGAGGATGGGGTTTTGAACATCTTTCTGGCGCTTCGCCAGTCGTCGGGGTGGTGGCGGTGCGGCGAGCCTAGCGGCGGTGCAACAGGGGCCAAGAAAACCCACATGGCCGGACTTCTTAGGGAGAAAAGGGGCTCCCCTTTTATTTTTTTTAAAAAACGGCTGAAGTGTTTTTTTGATGTAAAAATGGGTTTAAATACCCTGTAAAATGGTGCCGTTTTTGAATTTAGGGTTCAGAGACCAAAACGGCGTCATTTTGGTCTCTGACCCGCGCAGTGACCCGACCCTGGGGAGGATCCGCGTGTTTTCGATAAGGGGGATATTTGCGTGTGCAGTCCCTCCGATTTGCGGTGTGTTTTAATTTGGTCCTATTTCGCTATTTCCTTTTATTTTTAATTTAGCCCCAGAATTTTATTTTTGTTCCAATTTGGCCCACTGTTGCGCCGCGTTTCGGGGCTTCGGCTTATTTACTGTTTTGGTCCCTCTATGTTTGGCGTGTGTTGCAATTTAATCCTTTTAGTTTTTATTTATATCAAAATCGCCCAGTATTTAGGTTTTTATTTCGATTTAAACCCTTTTTAGCAATTTTATTGTTTAATTAATTATTTTAGTGTTATTATTATTATTACTATTATTATTATTACTACTATTATTAATTATTATTAGCTTTATTTTCTGTTTATTTATTTTGTTACTATTATATTAATATATTAAGTAGTTTTATATTGTTTTCAACTTCATTTTTATTCTCTCTATATATATGTATTATGCTTGCTCATATTTTATAATAGCTTACTTTTATATACGCATAAACGTATATATGTAAATATTTTATATATATATATATTCTATAATTATATATCCATATGTATTGGTAAATCAATATATATTTATACACATTTTATAAATACACGTGTATAAAATATACTTTCATACACCTTTATTATATATATATACACATACTTGCATACACTTCATACTTTCAAAAAATATACAATTTTTTATATATTCTTTATGTTTCATAATTTTACATACTTACACCTATATGTACTTTTTTATATTCTTTATATTTTAAAATATATTCTACATAGGTATTGTCTACATATTTTATAATTCACATATGCATACATATTTTAATTTATATTTACATACGTATACATACCTCTTTACATTTTGAATTGTATTCACTATTTATTTACTTCATCTTCATTATTATTTCGGATGCATGCTTTAATTTAATTCGTTTATATATGATCGTTATTTTGAACGTTGTAGATTTAACCTTTTATTTATTTTATATTGTGCTATTGTTTGTATCATTTTCATATTTTCGTACCCATTATGGTTCAGCTATGCATCATAACAATGTAATTTGCTTTCACATGTTTTTACTACGATTTTCATGTTTTATTTTACTCGATATAACAAAATTTGTTTTGAATAAATATTATTTCGTGTTTAGATTCGAGAGAATCGTACCCTAACTTACTGGGCATGATCCCTTTCCTAAACTCGAGATAATAAAATGTCTTTTAAATAAGTAAAATTTTGGCATTCATTTACGTATCGAGAATTCGAGACATTGTGTCCTAACTTACTGGATATGATCCTCTTTCTCGAATAACGTGAAATATGCCCATTTTCCTGGAAATTTTCAACGTTTTAATACAAGGATCGTATTTTTAAAATTCGTCAAAGTTCTCAATTTTCGACATCAAGACATTAGTTAATCAACTAGGTACCAATTTTTGGGCGTTACGAGGGTGCTAATCCTTCCTCGTACGTAACCGACTCCCGAACCCGTTTTCTGAATTTCGTGGACCAAACTTGTTGTTTTAATCAAATCAAACCGTTTATTAAAAACAACCACGTTTCGAGGTAATCCAATCACACCTCATAAAAAAAGATTGGTGGCGACTCCCGTTTCATTTTTCAAAACCCCAAGTCGACCCCGTTTTGAATAAAAAAAATGATGTCAACAATTGGGACTTATATCCTTACTTGGAAAGTGAACTAGTTAGTGGTATATAAAACTTATTTTCGACGCCCATTATATATGAATATTTGAAGTGATTAATATTAATATTTTAGATTTAAGAATTAAAAAAAAAAGTAGACTCTTGATAAATTATACATAAATCTGAGACAAAGAGGGAGAATTGTTAAGAAGTAAAGGAATTAAGAATATAAGAAAAATTGATTTCAATGTATGTTTAGATATTTGAGGCATGGAGGGATGGAAGTTGTCATCCAATCACACAATGGAAAATAAGATAATTTTGGGCACAAATCCCGCTCTCATTATTTGCTGCGCCAACTAAAGTAATGAATTATCGTATGGGTTAGAATTTTGGTGCAAGTAGATTTGATAGTGCTACACATGAAAAATAAAAACAAACATCAACTATGTCACATCCATTATGTATTTATGTAAGTATATTTATAAAAACAAATTTCGTATTTATGAATAATCTCATCAACCCTTTTACATTTGAGTTTTTTATTCTCTTTTTAGTTATTTGATTTAAACATTTCCTATAAAAAATACTGAAATATTAATTGATACTCAAGTATGGTTTAAAAGGCTAATTTATGTATATATGCTGAAAAAGAAAAAAAATATGTTGTTTTTGGAGAAAGAAAGAAAAACGTGACCTACGGGATATGCTTTCAGTCATATCAGCTGAAAGCGCATCCTAAAAATTGATAACGCAACTCTTTTGATCAGATGGTTAAATGTTAATACTTTTGTCCTTGAGTAGAAGACGAATCAAACACGAAATTTAAGAACAAAAATATTAATATTTAACCATCTAACCAACAAAGTTGAATTGTTAATTTATACCAAAACACGTCCTATAGCTAACATAACTAAAAGCATGTCCTATAGGAAAAATTAATTCTTGGGACATTGGTATCTCTTGCTATTATACAAGATTAAAATAAAACATAAAAAAACTGATTCCACTAGAAACTTAACTATTATAATAAAATATTATTATAACGGGTGACTATTATAGAGAATTGGGATAAATTAAGAGAAAAAATAGTGCAAATCCTGCTTGTCAACATTCTCATTTGCTTCATCGGCCCGCCAATCATGTAATGGGGCGTAAGATACGATAATGAAGGCCTAGATGATTTCACTAAAGACTTTAGATTTTGATTAAACAGTCGAACCTTCTGTATAATAACTTTATTCAAGAATTTGTCTAGTATAGAAAGACAATTGTTATACACTTGCATAAAATTTATACTATGTACTTCCATCAAATAAAAAAATAAAAATTATGTTCAGAAAAAAAGAATTAAAGATCCAAACAACAAAATTAAAAAAAAAACATATAGTTGGTGCACACATTATTATTTTTATGCATCTTTTACTGTACATTCTTTCACATGACTAATTATGTTGTTCATAAATCTAACAAGTTCAATTAATCAATATAAGTTATCAAATTAAATAAATAAATAAATTAATAATAAGTTATTAAATTCAAGTAATGAATTTATAAGTTTATAATGTTCCAAATTCATAGTAAAGTATTTAATCAGGGAACATAATAGTTTATTGAATTGATATATTTAATTCCACTCATTGAAGATTATTTTCATTTAATAAAATATGATTAATAGATTTTTTTAGGTGAAATTTAAACATTTTATTGAAATAACATTTTAATTAAGATAATTTTTGTTTAATAAATTAGAATTGGTAGACTTGTTTATATGAAATAGTTATAATTGTGCTTCAAATTTTGACAATATACTATTGTTTAGAACTAATTTAAATCACTTAACATTGAATAAAGCATGCTTAGTGAAGTTCTATTCCTTCTCTCTGCTATGTTATTGTCTTTTGGAGTACCCGACATAATTAATTAGGATAATATTTCATTTTCTATGAGGTATCCTAAGAAGACTTTTAATAAGTATTCCTCACCTTGGTTAGATCGAAATGCCTTAATGGGAAAATCTAATAGTTTCTTCACTTATGCACGAAACTCTTGGAATTTATTGTAGATTTTCAAGATTTTAATGAATAATTTTTTAAAAATAAAATTTGAATTGTGATAGCTTGTTTCTATTCTATTTTGTATGGTAGCATTTCGTAACCCTAATCAGGTGACAGAGACGGGTAAGGGTTGTTACAAAGCGTGCTAAGAAAGGCATGGCTATGGTCTCGAGGCCACCATATGTGGAAAGGAAGAGAACTAGGAAGCTGAAAGACTTATCTAAGTCTAGATGCTTCTTCTGCAACAAGAAAGGACACTTCAAGCCAAAATGTAAATAGTGGAAGGAATATTTGACCACCAAAGTTAAAGGCATGGAACTCTTGATGATAGAAGTTTGTTTAGTGAAGGATTCAATAGAGCACTATGTCATTGATTCGGGAGCCTCTAATCATGTTTGTGTTTATTTATAGGGGTTCGAGGAAAGAAAGGATCTTAGATATAAGAGCTTATCGTTGTGGTCTAGGAACGGGACAAGTGTGGTAGATGAAGTAATGGGAGATGTACATCTTTATTTTGAAAATTTTAGGATGATTATTTTAAGAGACGTTTTCTATGTATCAAATTTCAAAAGAAATGTAATTTATGTTGTTTGTTTCTGTAATGGAATTGCAATATTTTCAAATCGCAATCTTAATTTATGTTGACCGTGACTTTTAACAATGGAATTGTAATATTTTGGAATCACAATCTTAATTGTAATGGGTGGATGTCAATAATCTTTATTTTATCAAACCAAAGACTTTCACATTACTTGAGACTAAAATATCAAATAAAAGACTTAAAACTTCTCACTCTAATGCATACCTTTGGCATTTGATACTTGGTCATATTAACTGAGAAAAACTCACTAGACTTGTCAAAGATGACATCTTAAGTTCGCTTAAAGAAGTTGATCTTCCACAATGTGAATCTTGCTTGGAAGGTAAGATAACTAAGCGATCTTTTAATGCAAAAGGATCAAGGGTCAGAAAACCCCTATAACTTGTTCAAACTAACTTATGTGGCCCCATGAGTATTAGTGCAAGAGAAGGTTACAATTATTATGTACACTTTGATGTAAGTAAAAACTCGAGTTCAAATAGATACGAAACTGAAAGCTAATTCATTGGGTGTATGACTTCTTCAGTATATAGCGTCATTCACAATAGTGAAAGTCATAGGTCGAGACATGGATAAATGATATCATCTCATATGCATTACATGGTTGATTAAAAGTAAACGTGGCAACAGGTCGTTCCTCTATGTGATGGATGACTTGATCATTATTTGATAGTTATAATAGCCCAATTTTACCCGGGCCCAGTGCCAAAACCAGAAAATAAAACCAAAAAATAATAAATAAAAAACAAGCCCAAAATCCAGCCCAAACAACAACCCAAGACCAATTAATAACCTTAAGCCCAAATCAACATCAGCCCACAACAAACATTCAGCAGAGAAGTAAACCCTAAGGCGTTGCACGCCTCTGCCTAATGCCTCAGCGCCGTACGCCTCTGCCCACTGCCCCAGTGCCTCACGTTCTGCCAGCCTCCCTCGCGCACGCCGACATCGCTCAAGACTCACATATCATTGGCCATCCACGCGTCTGACATCTGCAAAACGAACCACATGCAACAACAGAGAATTTAAATAGCAAGATGACAAAAAGATAGAAATTAAAGGGCTGTAACCTGGCTATAAAAGCCAAAATATTCTCGTTGTATATTTTTACACACATTAGAAATAAAAAAGCAAAAACTAAGGTGATTTTGTACTTTCGTTTTTCTGTTTTCAATATTTATGCAATTTTCTTTTTAATATTTTTATTATTCTTTTATATACATTCAAAAATATAAAAAAAGTAAAGAAACGTACCTGGGCTTCGTTTTAAGAAGGGGACGATGAAGAACCCCTTTTTGTTCTTCTTTTCTTACGGGCACGGGCTAAAAAGCCCTTTTCTCGCATATCTCCGGCCACTGTCCTCGGTGGTGTTGCAGTAAAGATGCGGCAGACGACGGCGAGGTTCCAAGGCTAGGCTTTGTTTCAATGTATGTTGTATTATTAAAACATTTGTATTTTATGATGCATATTAGGCCTTTGTTTCAATGTATGTTGTATTATTATTAATAGCCATGTATAGTTCCTTTTACGTGTTAACGATTTCTTTGAAAGCATAATGAACTACACATGTGCCCCTTAAGTATTTTATTCATCTTTACTCAAAAAGAAAAATTTCCCAAAATAAAGAAATATTTTGCATGTTAGAAATACGAAAAAAACCGTGCCCTAAATTACGAGGTTTTGGTCTTTCTCGTTAAAACTAATAACAAAATATCCTTTTAAAATATTTCAAAAAAAATTGAAAGGAATCTCGATAAGGCAATATCTTTGCATTTTCGAGAGATCGTACCCTAACTTACGGGGTTTCGATTTTATCGCT
This sequence comes from Gossypium hirsutum, assembly GCF_007990345.1. Lineage (NCBI taxonomy): Eukaryota > Viridiplantae > Streptophyta > Magnoliopsida > Malvales > Malvaceae > Gossypium > Gossypium hirsutum. The sequence goes on along the minus strand of NC_053441.1, from coordinate 55,912,502 downwards.
AAACCTAAATAACAAAGTATCCTTCTTAAAATTTCAAAAATGAAAAATTTCATTATAAGGTAATGGTTCGCGTTTAGGTGACCCAAGAAATCGTGCTCTAACTCACGGGGTTTCAATTTTTCTCATCAAACCTAAACAGCGAAATGTCTTCCTAAATTTCAAAATATGAAATATAAATAAAATTCAAGACAAGCTTATTCTCTAAAGTTTCAAATACCGCGTCCTAACTTACGTGATGCAATATTTCGTTACTTTGGTATAAGCGGGTCTGTGATCTTTTTTTAATTTTCTCAAATGATTTTTCTAAACTTACATTAATAAAAAAAGATCGTATTTTAAATTTTTTTTAAAAATTTCAACTTTCGGCATTTAGACATCTATTAATCGATTAGGTACCAATTTTTGGGCGCATCAAGGGTGCTAACCCTTCCTCGTGCGTAACCGACTCCCAGACCAAAATCATTGTTTTGATAAAATCGAAATATTTTGTTAAAACAACTATTACGAGGTGATCCGATCACACCTAACAAAAAGGATCGGTGGCGACTCCATTTTCGTTTTCACAATTTAAGTCGAACCCGTTTTATCAAAAAAATGGTTTCGACAATAGTGAATGATTTTTCATGAAGGAATATGTAATGGTTACCATGAGAAAAAAAAGGATCATATTGGGAGAGCAGTTATTATCCCAAAGAGATCAAGGATATCCTATGAGGGTGACACACTTATGAAAATGTCATTGGACGAGCACTAAAGTAGTTGCTTTTGTAATGGTATGCCTTTAGGTAGAGCTCAATAACGATACTATAGTGGAATGAATTTGTGACGAAATGTGTTTATAAGTAACAGGCGGTAAGCGAAAACTTAATTACAAATCATTTCAGCATTAATTACATATATACAATCAGTCCTTCTGCTAGCTTGTTGAAATTAGAAATGAATTGCGAGTTTGAATAGAAATGAATAGAATGAAAAGCAAAAGAGAAATGAAAAACATTCATGAATGATTATGATTTTTTCGAAATGAAAAAATGGAATCATTTTTAAATGAATGTAGGTTTCAAAAAATGGAAATAGAAATGGAAATGGAAATGATCCATTTGCAATTCTATATGGATTACTTAAAAATGATTGGAAAAACAAGTTTATATTTTTGAGTTATTTTGAAGCCCAAAAATGAAAATAAATCATTTAGTCACAGTGAACATGTTGAGTTATGAAATATTGAATATATATTCTCGAACTTTTACTAGGAGAAAAATTGCCAAAAATTTTACAATGGGGAAAATCGTTAAATTTTTATTAGGGGTAAAATAGGGATGAGAAATTTTTTTAATATAGAATATTAAAGTTTATTTTGGTAAATAGAAAAACCAAATCTAGTTGGATCACATTATAGAGTACTGATTCAAAAGGTCTAAGAAGTACTCGTAATTGGACCCGATGTGAGAGAGGCCCAAAACCCCTCATATAACATGAAGGGGGTGACAACCCTAGTAGGAATACTAGGGTGTGTCGTCCACCCCACTACTACTCTAATTAAGAAATTATTTTTCTATTTGAAATAAACCACTACAACTAAACAATGGTTCTACCTTTTCTTCTTATAAATAGATGACAATAGTATGGTATTATACACAACTTTGAGAGATTGTTACTCTACCAAAAAATAAAGAGAATTTATTATCAACTACTAAACATATTTTTCCTGAATAAGAATTCTACCAGTTTCTATTAAAGAAGAGAGAAATTTTGTTTTAACCCTAAATAAAAGAGAAAACTTTTTATAGTTCTGTGTTTCGATTCAATTGGTTCGAGCCCACACTCGAAGAAGTTCGTGGTACAAGAATAGAAGATCATTTAGTTGAAAGTCGAGAATAGCGAACATTCGCTAAGCTGAAAACACAGGTATGAATTTGGTTAGGGCTTATTGCTATAAATATCACAAACCGAGTCAATTTTCAAGATTTTAATTTTTCGTTGTGTAAGAAAATTGTTTTCAAACCTAAATTTTTTCCAATTGTACACACACTATTGAGCGTCTTTATTTTTTAAGAAAATAGTGAAATATTATATTATAGAATATTTTTTTTAGGGAAAACGCATAGTTTCCTGTTATAAAATTTTCCCATTGAAAGTGAATAAAAGATTTTTTTTCTATGAAGAGCCCCCACTCAAACCAATTTGGGTTCGAGAATAGCTAATAAAATCATTCGGTAGAAAGGTGGGATTGACTTTAAACACCTCGTTTAAAACACAAATATAATTTCAGTTATGGATTTATTACTATAAATATAAAAAGGGCTCAATTTAAAATAAAATCAATCTTTTGCTATGCTTAAAAATACTATTTTCTAGACTAATATTTCCAATAGGCTAGGAATCCCCAAATCCTCAAATGCTTTACTCTTGATTCTTTCTCTATCAATTGGTAGGGAGTTTTATATGGTCTTAGTTGGTACATCATTCAAAATATATCAAGTTGTCTATAATGCAAATCCTCAAAAGAATATTGACAGTTGTGAATCACTTAACATTAAATAAACCATGCCTAGTGAAGTTCTATTCCTTCTCTCTGCTATGTTATTCTCTTGTGGAGTACCCAACATAATTAATTAGGATAATATTTCATTTTCTATGAGGTATCCTAAGAAGACTTCTAACAAGTAGTCCTCACCTCGGTTAGACCGAAGTGCCTTAATGGGAAAATCTAATAGTTTCTTCACTTCTGCATGAAACTCTTGGAATTTATTGTAGATTTCGCTCTTCAGTGCATTAGGTACACCAAATCAAATTTGGAATAATCATCTATAAAAGTTACATGATAATCGTAACCATATCAAGCACTAACGTTCATGAGACCGCATACATCAATGTGTACAAATTCTAAGGGTTGAACGGTTTGTGTATCTTTTGCATTAAAAGGTCACTTGATCATTTTGCCTTTAAGGAAGGACTCTCATTATGAAATATGTACCTTTTTAAGTGAACTTCAAGTGTCATCTTTCACAAGTCTAATGATTTTATCTTCATTAATATGATAAAGTCTTAGATGCCATGAGTATGCCTCATTAGAGAGAAGTTTCAAGTTTCTTATTTACGAGTTCAATTTCTAGCAGTAAGTGCATATTTGATTTGATAAAATAATTATTATTTTGCATCCCTCCATTAGAGATAAGAGATTGATTTCTATGAATTGCAATACCATTACAGAAAGTCACAGTATAATCGTCTTTAAATAAACATGCAATATAAATTACATTTCTTCTAAAGTTTGGTACATAGAAAACATCTCCCAAAGCAATCTTCTTAAAACTATCAAAATAAAGATGTACTTCTCGGATTGTTTTTGTAGCCGCATAGCTCCCATCTCCGGTTCGCAATGGTAGATTCTTATCCTGAAGATTTTTCGTTTCCTTAAACCCCTACAAAGAAATACAAACATGACTAGTGACTCTATAATCAATGACTTAGTGGTCTATTAAGTCTTTTGCTAAACAAGTTTCAATAATCAAGTTTCATACCTTCACCCTTAGAGGCTAGGTAATCCTTACACTCTTTGCATTTTTCCTTGCAGTGCTCTTTTTGTTATTACAAAAGAAACACTTGGATTTTTTTTTTGGGTATTATTCATGTATGTTTTATGGTCTATGTTTTAGGTTCATGACTGTCCCTTTCAACAATGTCGTCTGCAATGCAATATACCTTACCATTGTAACCAACACTTGTTGATAAAAATACTTAGATTTTAATAAGTTTTTATACTTCTTTTTGTTCGCTTTGGGATAACTTGAAGTTTTAACCTTTTTCTTATCCTTAGATTGCTTGTCCTCCCTACAGAGGAAACAATCACTTGGTTTGCTTCTGTTTTATTAATTCCTCATTCTTAATAGACGAATATGTATTATTCTACGACTCATGATGGTGGAGTCTAAATGTCCCACTACCATTGATGAAATAACTTTTGCAAACCAGAGGAAACTGTTCGTATCTTAGTTAACCTTAAACTCAAAATACTATAATAACTGAATCCACAATAAAATTTTGTTTTGTCCGTTCACGCATTATTTTAATAAAAATATTCAAAATAAATTAATAAAAAAAATCACCCTGGCTCTCTTGCAAATAAGGGCAGTTGACCGTGACTTGCATCTGGTCTATCTTTCTATTCCACGCAGCAACTATCAAACATAAGAAATTAAGAGAAAAAATAGCGCAAATCCTGCTTGTCAACATTCTCATTTGCTTCATCGGCGCGCCAATTATGTAGTGGGGCGTAAGAGACGATAATGAAGGCCTAGATGATTTCACTAAAGACTTCATGTAATGTTTAATTGGCTCAATCTTACATTATTGCATGTAATGTTACATTCTAGAAGAAGATTATCTTATTTGGATTCTCAATATTCTAATCATCCCTTAATCTTACATCTTGAAATAGTATCAAGATATCGTAATCTTAATACAATTCATTTGTTAGATTATCTTAGATTATAGATATAATCTTGAATTTTGGGCATACTTACTCTTTGTTTTTATTATTTTAATAAATTTAAAGTTTTTAATAAATCGTGAAACAACAGTTATCATACTTTAAAACTATAATTACTATATTTACTCTAATAACTTATTTATTACTATATTAATTATAGTTATAATTATGATTGGTGACGTAATTATTTTTCATTAATTATTATAATTATGATTTATAAATTTATTTAAATATTATACACTTATTAGTATACAGACTGTAATAAAAAAATATAATAATTTATGATTAATTTCTGAAAATTTAGACTAAAAACTATTAAAGAAACTATACTTGTTAAAAAAATTTATAACAAAGATAATTTAATAAAATGTGCTTCTAGATAATCTTACATTCTGTAAATCAATCATTTGAATCTTATATTCCATCCAAATGAGCCAAACAAGGGAATTACTCATCATCTTATGTTCCCCTAATTATATTACAAAACATAATCTTATTAAAATAATTAACTTGTATATAATTTCACAAAGTTACAATTCTAACAAAATAATAGAGATTAGAAGGTCAAAAAGTGAAAATATGTAGTAGTAATTAACATAATATGAACTTTGGGTGTTTTCCTAAAATCGATTTTCAATTCAAGAGAAAGAAAAATAGAAAATATTGTGAGTAGGGTTCATCAATTAGAAAGATTACAATTTTCTCTTTGTTATTATATTGTGAGCAGAGTTTTATTTGTCAAATTTGGATTTTGCTAAGAAAAAAATACTTTTCTTCTTCTTCTTCTTCTTCTTTAAAAAATAGACTTGATTGGCATTTTAGTTGAATTTACATAAGATGACTTAATTAAAAAAATATTTATTTCAATAAATTTTTTGTAGTATATATATACGTTCATTGAGTGCTAGTTCTTCACAACTTAGCAATTAGCAAAGAAAAAAGCCCTTAAATTAGTGAAGTATCTCTGCTTGTATTGCAAAAAAAAAAAACAAATGATGAGTTTAATCCATGTGTTTTTGTTTTTAATTCTTGGGACATTGGTATCTCTTGCCATGTGTCGAACAATTCTTGAAAGCACCATTGTTGACAAACATGAGCAATGGATGGTTGATTTCAGTCGAAAATATGAGAGCAAATTAGAGAAGGAGAAGCGTCTTAATATATTCAAAGACAACTTGGAATATATTGAGAGCTTCAACAATGGCGGAAATAGGAGTTTTAAGTTAGGCCTCAATGAATTTGCAGACATGACACAGGATGAATTCATTGCAACTCACACTGGATACAAGATGCAGAACAATCCCACATTGTTGGAATCAACACCGTTTATGTATGAAAACTACTCAAACGCTCCGAAAAGCTTCGATTGGAGGGACCAAAATGCCGTTACTCATATTAAGAATCAGGGCCAATGTGGTAAGTCTCCATAATATATATAAACCCATAAAACTCTAGATTAAATTGGTGTTACGAGAGTATTTTAATAATTTCACAACCGAGTTAGTTTTCAGTTGATACGTAACACTAAAATTAATTAAAAATTTAAAATAATTATATATACTGCTCCCCCAAGCATTTATTTATTCACTAATACTTGAAAAGGGTTATTTGTTGGTTTACTTTGCAGGATGTTGTTGGGCATTTTCAGCAGTGGCAGCCGTTGAAGGGTTAATCAAAATCAAAACTGGTAAATTAATCCCATTATCTGAGCAACAACTGTTGGATTGCAGCAGAAATGGAGGAAACCAAGGTTGCGAAGGAGGATGGATGATGAATGCTTTCGATTACATTAGCCAAAACCAAGGAATAACCTCTGAAGAAAGCTACCCATATAAAGAAATGCAAGAAACTTGCGACACACAGATAAACGAAGTTGCCACCATCAGTGGCTATCAAATGGTGCCTAAAAACGACGAAGAAGCATTGCTTAAAGCCGTCACGAATCAACCGGTCTCAGTTGCACTTGAAGGCCATGGACGAGACTTTCAGTTTTACAATGGTGGAGTGTTTAAAGGAGATTGTGGAAATTCTCTCACCCATGCAGTCACCATTGTTGGATATGGGACAAGTGAAGAAGGTTTAAACTATTGGCTGATTAAGAATTCATGGGGACAAAGTTGGGGTGAAAATGGGTATATGAAGATTCAAAGGAATGTGGAAAGGAAAGGTGGCTTATGTGGTATCGCCATGAAAGCTTCGTATCCAATAGCATAAGTTCATATTACTACAATTAGTTAGCCGTGTCAAATGGTCTAAGATATATGTTGTACTCGTGTTTTTCTTCCTTTCATTTGGTGTTGATGTTTGTGGTTTGTTTGGAACTATGAGTCTTGCACTCTTGCCAACCTTTTATCTATATAATGAATAAATGATTATTTATTAAAAAAAAAGCTTCCAAAAAGTATTTGGCAATTCTTTTTCTTTTATTAAAAAAATATTTTAAAATTTTAAACTAAATGGTGATCTGAATTTGACGAGTATATTTTCTTAAATAAAAATAATTCATTTCTCATGTTTCTTAAATATTTTTGTATGAAACTCACATTCATTTACAAAAATCGTATCACCTTCAGTTTTTTTACTATGAATATATCCACAACTCGTCCAAATCTCTCATATATTATTTCAATCAAATATTTGCCAACATTTGGAGCTAGAATCTCAACATAGAGAGAAATCGCTATTAAAACTCTTTAATTTCATCATTTTTAATTTTCGTATTAACACAATCCAAAATTTAATAGCAAAACTCACATTTCATATTCATTAAAAATATTTGAATAAAATATCATCATAAAATGCGAAGTAAGCGAATTTTTAAAATTTGACTTTAGAAACTTATGAAATATCTACATAAAATGCCAATCAAGTCAATTTTTTAATTGCCTACCTTAAGAAATATCTAAATTAAATTCCAACCAACCATTTTTTTAATGAATATTTTAGTTTTCTATTACCAAAATCCAAATTGACTAATAAAAAGCCTACTAAATATTTGTTTTTCTTCATTTGAATTGACCTGTTGTAAATACAACAAGAACAACATTCAAAAGTTTAAATTTACAGCGTCCCATAATGTAACATTTTCAACAATAGAAAACTGACGTTTGACATCAAATCTAATGCTCACCACCTAGCTTTAAACATTTCTCCACGATTTATACCTGCTATTGCCAAGTTTGAGGCCATTTCATTTCCTTTCTTTTCTGCCATTGAAACTACAACACTACCTACCTTCTCAATTTTCCTCTCAATATCTGCAAATGTTGATTGGAGTGACAATGGTCTCATCGACTTGTTTGTACACCAATTGAACACCACTTTAAAACCAATTTCTACCAACAGTGAGTCATTTATCTTCCATTCCAGAGATATAAATACTTCTAATGCTAAAAGCACTGCTCCTGCCTCTGTCAAATCAGTACCATCTGTTGCAATCGGACTTGAAAATAGAGCTCTTGCAACACCCTCCATGTCTCTCAAAGCACCTCTACAACCTGCACTATCCTTATTTTCTATCCCACATACATTGAACTTTAAACATCCTTGTGGAGGAGGGCGTCATATCGATGAGGATGATCTGGATTTAATTGTATCTATCTTGCACCTGTTCGGGCAAATCCACCAAGAGCTCTCCTACATCAATAAATCATCATAGGCGGACCTTATCCACAGCAATGCCCTCATCTTTGATTGAAAAATCAAAGTTTCCATGGTCATCATCTTTCTTTTAAAGACAAGTCCATTTCTTGCCAACCATACTGTCCAACAGGCTACCGAAATTGATATCAACCATAAGCTTTTTCAGATTCTATCCAATTTCATATTATAACACAATGAGTATAATTTATCAAATCCTTCCACCGGTTCCCATTCAGCCTCCCACCAATTGAAAATTTTATATCAAAATAATTCAATTATTTAGCACACTTCCTTACCATAAATTCCTAATTACGATCGTGTACCCAACAAAGCCGATCCTCCACTAGGAACTAACTCCGTGCTACTCACTTTATCCTCCAATCTACGAAGCATCTCTTCCTCTCTTTCCAATAAGGATCTTGTAAAGAGTTCACTCCACTTTACTCTACCAAATCCATTATTTCTCAAGTAATCTGCTACTGTACCTCCTTTTTGTCTTGCTAAGCGAAACAACCTTTGAAATTCCAATTTTAGTGGACAATTACCACACCATATGTCCACCCAAAACATTGTCGTCCTTCCATTCCCAACCCGCCTACAAAAAGCTTCATTCCCCACCCTTTTAGACGTATTGGCATCTTTAGAATTCTCTACAATACCTCTCCAAACAGTTGACATATCTTTTGTACAAGTCGTCCTAAATTGGCACTGTTGCAAGCTCAAAACATACTTCGTTAGGATAACTTTTTTCCATAACACATTTTTCTTGATCGCAAATCTCCAGCTCGATTTAGCCAATAATGCTCTATTTTTTATTCTAATATTCACCACTCCTACTCTTCCCTTCTCCTTTGGATGCTGACAATGCATCAGAAAAAAGAATTATAGAAAGTGAAGATAGGATTAAGGAGATCGATGATGCTAGTGAACACAGAGAACTGACTAAGTTAGAAATAGAGGAATTAAAAAAGTTGAATATTGAACTTTGGGAAGCAATTAAATTTAAAGAATCAGTTTGGCGTCAAAAATCAAGGATTACATGGTTAAAACAAGGGGATGCTAATTCAAATTTTTTCAATAGAGCAGCGAAGATCAAAGCTAAAAGGAATATGGTATATAGTTTGAAAATAGGGAGTCATTGGTGCAGTGAACCTAAGTAGATGAAAGAGAGACAATACAATTTTTCAAAAATTGTTTTAATTGCCCAGTGAGGAAGTGGAGAATGGACTTGGAACTGAATTTTAGAAAGCCAAATGGGGAGAAGGCTTTGAAACTGGAGGCACCATTTTTGATGGATGAGATTAAAGAGGCAGTATGGAGCTGTGATGAATCAAAAGCACCTAGACTGGACGGTTTTAACCTGTGTTTTTTAGAAAAAGTTGGGAGATTGTAAAGGAGGATCTTTTCAGATTGATGATAGACCTTTTTATATCCGAAAAGCTTGAGAGGACTACTAATTCATCATTTATCACACTCATACCCAAGACTAAAAATCCAATCGAAATATATTATTTTAGGCCAATTTGTTTGGTGAGCTCTTTGTACAAGATAGTGGCAAAGGTATTGTCTCAATTAATAAGGGAGATCATCGGAGAGGTGGTGAGCGATACTCAATGTGCATTCATTAGAGGAAGACAAATATTTGATGGAATTTTAATAGCAAAGGAAATAATCCACTCGATTAAAGAGAAAGATGGAAGGGGGCAATCTGATCTTTAAATTGGATTTTTCTAAAGCATATGACTGTGTTCGGTGGGATTTTTTGGAGTTGGTTTTATTCAAGATGGGATTTGGCGAAAAATAGATATGATGGATAATCGAGTGTGGATCTACAATGAGAGCAACAGTTGTAGACCCCCATCTTGTCCAAGTCCAATTAGAGGCCCATTTAAATTTTTGTTCTCTGTTGGGCCATTCGAAGCCCACTTAATTTTGGTCAATTATTATTATCATCACTACTACTATTATTATTATTAAATATTATTATCATCATCTTTTACAAATAAGCAAGATTAAAAAACAATATATAAACATGAAATGAAATGAAAAAGAGAAAGGCTTTCCATATTTTTTTTCTAAAAAAAAGGTAAAACAACAACAACAACAACAATAAGCATGTTATTTCTCTTTTTTTCTTCTATCTTTTTTTTTTGGCCATAGATATGTCAAGAGGGATCAGGTTTTGGGTTCCGATGAAGGAGATGTCACCTGACTGTCGGTCCTCTGCCCCTAGGAGCCCCAAAAATCTTGTTTTTTTCCCTCCCATTTCTAAAATAAAGGTTTCTTTTTTTCTTTTTAAAGTTTGATCTTGGGAAAAGTTTTGATTTTTTTTAAAAAAAAAGAAAGTCTAGATTTTTAAAAAATATATATATGTTTTTTAATCATTTTAAAAGGAAGGTTTAAATTTTTAAAACAATTTTTTTTTATTTTTTTCAACTATTTCAAAATAAAATCTTTGAACTTTAAGAAAAATAGCATTTTTTTTAAAAAGAGAAAGTTTAGATTTTTAAAATAAAAATCTATTTTTTAGACATTTTAAAGGAGCAGTTTAAATTTTTTAAAACAAACTTTTGATTTTTTCAACTATTTTGAAATAAAGTTTCGGTTTTTAAGAAAAGTAGTGATTTTTTAAAAGAAAACTTTAATTTTACAAAAAAAAAACCCGACCATCGTATGCTGTAGCTCCACCACCGGAGGCCGAAGAGCCGTTAGGCTCTCCGGTGGTAGAGCCATGGCCAACATAAAAGGAGGAAGAGAAAGAGGAAGATTTTTTTTTTTGAAAAAAAAATGAGGTTAAAATGAAAGAATTAATAGTTTTTTTTTTCATTTATAGGTGCCAAAAGTAGGTAATTTATTCCCACCCCTTACTTTTTAAATTTACAAAAATACCCTATTTTTTGCAGCACCGCCCTCACTCTCTGGATTATTTACACCCGTAGCCCTTTGATTTTTCAAACATTCGATTTAATCCAAAATTTATTACTTTGATTCTTTTATTTTGTTATGAATAAGGTGTATTATTATTATCATCATGTTAAGGTCTTATTTATTTCATTTATTTAATCTTTCTTTTAATTTTTTCCATTTTGGAAGAGTTTTAATTTTTCATTAACTTTAGCCAATTTAATTGATTTTCCTATTTTATTACTATTTGTTTTAAAATAACTTTAGGTCATTTTTCCATCCTGTAATTATTGACATGAAGTTAGTTAAATAGGTGTTACATTTTAATGAAACCATAAGGTTTTTACATTTGGATTTAGGTTAGTCCTTAAGATCTTATCCACCATTTACCCTAGAAAAATTATAAATAATATGTAGGATATTTTTAGGGTTTTAAACTAGTTTTAAATATCGTATAGGATTCCTCTTTAGAATTTTAAATTAATATGTAATTATTCTTTAGGACTTTATTCAAGATTAAAATTAAAGATTTTTGTAGGTGAATTGTAAATCATGAGTAGGTCTTTCTAAGTATTTTATTTTAGAAACTTTTTAAGAAAGCTAATAAATATTATTTAAGATATATTATTTCAGGATTTTGACGAATTTAAATATTAGATCAAGAATTTTAAAGTAAGATAGATCATAAACCGGCATAGGATACTTTCGTAATATCTTGATAGGTTCAAAGTTATTAATTAAATCTTTTAAATAATAATAATAAAAGATCAAATAAGTTGTAGATTGATTTTAATATTTCTCTTATTTTATTGGTAATTTCTAGGTTTTTTTAGAATTCTAAAATAGAATTAACTTTAGGAATTAAAGATATTTTACTATACTTATTTAGGTATCCTTTAAGGTTCCCGTTAAAATTAAAAATCTCTCATTAAAGTTTCAAATTAGATAAGCTTGGTAAACACATCTTAATCGAGTTACAAGTAAACCAAAGGTATTTCTTTAGAGTTTTTATTTAAAATTTCCATAAGATTTTAGCCTAGATTAAGACATTAATATGCTTAATTAAAAAAAATTCTAGGTTTTATAACCCCGTAGGACTATCCCCCGGATAGGCATTGTGGGGGTGCTATAGCGTTCCCCATACGTAACCGTACTCCCGAACCCAAAATTTGGTGATGAGATTGACTCTAGACTTTTAGGATTTTTCCAACGTATTAATTCTAGATTTTTAGACGATAGGTGGCTTACGAAGCTAGCCCTAATTGGTTAGTGGCAACTCTACTTTAATTTAGGCCCTTCGTGTCTAGCTTTGCTTACTAGGCCCCCGTACTCTTATGTAGGCAACGTTATGACAACAGTAATTATCAACGGGTTAACCATAAACGAATTCAGATTCTGCAGAGGTCTTCGTCTAGGAGGTCCGCTATCCCCATTCTTATTTAATTGTGACGAAAATGCTTCATTTGGCAATGGATAAAGCTGTGGAGTTAGGGCTAATTGAAGACTTTCAAGATGTTATTCTTAGACAGAATTTTACTCATTTACAATTCGCGGACGACACTATACTATTCTTAAGAGCAAATGAAAAGGAGGTGAGCAACATGAAGTATATTCTACTGTGTTTTGAGATCTTTTTGGGTCTTAGTAGGTTGTGGGCTCGTGATTATTTAGCAGGTACTATGTACTTGTGATATAGACCGTAGCGATGGCTTGAGATCCTACATGTGTTGCGGATTCTCTGCAGCTTGTGTAAGCAACATCGTGAGTCGGTTAAAGTTATAAATGTTAACTCGAATGAGTGATACCCTTTTGATTACATGAAATGAGATATTGTTAGAACTATGACATGGTTTTTGATCATTTATCATATGGCATCTTGATGATGTGAATTATCCAAGTATAAGTGTTTTTGGAAAGTTTAAATAATAGCAATATGGAATATGATTTGAATTATTGTACTGTGCAATACTCACCTGTTGTTAGCTGTGATTGACAGGAACTTATTTTCTTAAATCTCATACATTGTTTATTTATGTTCAATCCGATAAGATTATCATTTAATCAACAAAGTTACTAAGCTTCTGTAAGCTTACTCGTGTCTTGTTCCTTTTCTTGTAGATTACATTTTGTGGAGGGGAGATCAGATCAACTCGTAAAATCACACTATCCTAAAGACTCTTTTGGTAGATTTTGTAAACAATTTGGTTATATAGCATGTAATAGGACAAATGATTTATGTTTGTAATGTTTCATAGCTATGTGTGGTGTTTGATATGTTTGATGTTGTAGAATGGTAACTTTATATGGTATGCTTGTTAAATTCAAAGTTGAGCTTGAGTGTTTTGCCCACGGAATAGTAAATATCATGTTTAAGTATGGTATGATGAGATTGACATAGATTAGTTGGTGTATATGTATGATTTGTAGGTGATATGAAATGATTATGTTGGGTATAAACATTATTTGTAACTTCATGTATGACACCTTGGTTTGGTTTTAGATGGTTGAAATTGACATGTTTTGGTTGCTTTTAGGTGTGGTTATAGTCTTATGATCATGTGTTATGAATTGGTTTAGGTACTTATGTAATTGGATGAAAAATCAGCATGATTTTAGTCACTTTTGGGTACACACGGCCTGGGACACGGGTTGTTACACGGTCGTGTGTCACACACAGGCGTGTGTTAGTGTGTTAGGTGCAAGGTTTACACGGGCTGTGACACGGCTGTGTGACCCAAGTTAGAGAGTTACACGGCCCATGCACACGAGCATGTGTGATGGCCACACGGTCTAGGCCTAGACACATGGCCGTGTGACCCTTATTTTGAAATTTTTTTATTTTTGTACCAAATCTCCTGTTTTGTTTTGAATTAATCTCTGATTATTAGGCCTCGTAGGCTCGATTTAAGTTCTATGAATGTGTGTCTTCCTTGATTTCGAATTATTTATGAATATTGTTAATTAACTTGATGAATTAGATGCTATTGTTATGGAATGTTTTGAATTGTATGGTAATACTCTGTAACCCTATTCTGGTGACGAAAACAGGTTATGGATGTTACACGCTAATTATGCCAAGATTTTCGTAACAATTGCATCCAGACTAAATTGAACAAAGACAGAAGTGGATTAATTATTCTAGCATTATTAATTCATTTGTTGAAGTACTCATTATTCTGTTGAAATTTTGCATGATAGAAGCATTTAGTTTAATTAATTGCATAAACCCCATTTATAATTGTTATTTAAATTATTTTCGCAAATCTTGACTACCTGTTCAGTCCCTAAGGAGACGGTACTCGTATACTTACTACTTTATTACTTGTTACAATTGTGTATATTTGCACATAATTTGCAATTAAGCATAAATAATTTTTATTTATCATTATTATATGTGAGAATTTTTATTAAAATTATGATGAATTAATGATTGGAATATATGATATTTTTTAATTGTTGTAATAATAACATTTCTACCTTTTGAAATAATGATAGAGTTATTCTAATATGAAGTGGTTAATAAATTTTAATACATATAAATTATTTTATGTTATTAAATATTATTAATATCAAGGTAAAATAAAAAGAATTTATTTCAATATTTTATTACCATTTTGAATTGTCACCATCTTTAGATTTTTTTTTTAGGGTTGCAATTGCATGGTGGGATGGCACTAATTATGTTCGTTCCCACCCATGTACCAATCACACAATAGAAATTAAGAAGAAAAAAAATTGGCGCAAACCCAGCTTTGTCAATATTTGCTGCGTCAATTAAGTAATGAAGTATCGTATGGGTTGGAATTTTCGTCTACTTGGTTCTAAGTAGATTTGATAATGGTATATAAAAAATTTCGAGTTAATCGAGTTTACGATTCTTATTTTAAGATCTTAAGTAAATTTGATTTTTTTTTTGAATAGAGTCGAGTGAAATAAAATTTGAGTCGAGTCGCATCGAGTGAAATTGTTCGAGTTAAAATAAAAGAGCTACCCATAGTGTCTCTCCACTCCCTCAATAAGAGGATAAATGTGTTTCAACGTACTTGAACCCATGTCCTCCTGCATAGGCAACAATGTCAATACCAACCGAGTTAAGACTCAATCGGCTCATACACTTTTAGAGTGTAGTAAAAAATAAATGTTTTTTTTCTTCAAATGGAATATGTGATAGCATTTAAATTATAGAATTGAAATTTCCACTAATATTATATTAAATATTAACTCAAATATAATAGAAAACAAAAATAATATTGGAATACTATTTATTATTTTATTAAAAAATAGTTCCTATATAATTTATTTGAATGAATTAATATGGAATGGGCTGGTAATATTAAATTGAATAAAAAAGTTTACTATAACACATTATTAATTAATAAAAAATTATGTAAAAAAAAAAAGCACAAATATAATATAAATATGCAAATTAGCAAGTCAAATTCTAATAAAAACTTCCAAAATGAATAAATAAATCATCCCAATCACCCAACTATCAAAGGATAGAAATTAAGGGCATTCTTACTTATCGACATCAGCCAATTAAGTAACGTGCGGGATGTACTATTAGAACACTTTGTCGTGTCTAAGGCTAAACAAAATTGTCTGAATCTGAACTTCTTATAAGAGAAAAGAATGAAGACCCAGACACCTGCACTAAAGAATTTGGAATTTAAATATAATAAGTTTGCATGCAGCAATACGACTGGAAAACAGCAATGACGGGATGAATATTTAGCTCCTGTTTAATAAGTTTTTACACTTTCTTTTGAGTTTTTACAAATATATATATATATAAACAACTGTCTACAAGGAAAAAAAAAACAATTTTTGGTCCTTCTCAATTTTAACATTGAGTAAGCTGGTCCCTCTTAAATATTTAAACAATTTAATCCACGCCAATTTTGAAAATCAACCACTATGAGTGGCATATCTAGGGAGCTTGGCAGGGCCCCTCCTAAAATGGAAAATTCTCAATTTAGGCGATAACCCCCTTATTACAAGGTTCTCAACACTCTCATCAATCTCTTCTTCTTTACAACTTAATACATTCTGAGAACAATCCTTGCTTAATATTCTATTATCTGACAATCCCTGCTTAATATTCTATTATCTGCTATGCGCCTAATCTATGTGCCAAAATGATAATCGAGTAGATAGGCTACTTCTCACCGATTACTCTTAATCTTCTCGTCAGAACTTACAACCCGGCAAAACTGGGTGTTACATAAGTAAACAATATAAGGATCCTTGAAAAATAATTTTGCTTGATTGAATCTCTTTTCCAATGATAAACAAAAGATTGGTTGCGCAAGATACTCAAAAAGATGCAAGCAAATCATCAAAATATTTTGGTAAAACATGCCAACAAATAAAATATCATGAAATTCATTTTCTTTTTAATTTATCCTAAGGTATTTCATTATTCAAATATTTAATACAATATTAATTGTTTCAAATTCCAGTTTTATTAATCTTTTGTTAAGATACAAAATTTAATAAAGTAAAATTTGTTTAGTCAAGAACAAAATTAAATACAAAAGCAAACTTAAATCTATCGATTTTATGAGATCTTTGAATTTTGTGGTTTTAATCTTTTAAATTAGTACATAAGTAATTTAAAAAAGTTAAATCTACGTTAACTTTAATTCCTAATCAGCCCATTATTAGTTAGAAATTAGTATTTAAAGAAATATTTATTTAAAGAAATAGACTTGATTGGCATTTTAGTTGAATTTTCATAAGATGACTTAATTAAAAAAATCTTCATTTCAATAATTTTCTTTGTAGTATATATATACGTCCACTGAGTGCTAGTTCTTCACAACTTAGCAATTAGCAAAGAAAAAAACACCCTTAAATTAGTATTTATCTATAGGGGTTCGAGGAAAGAAAGGATCTTAGGTATAAGAGCTTATCGTTGTGGTCTGGGAACTGGACAAGTGTGGCAGATGAAGTAGTGGGAGATGTACATCTTTATTTTCAAAATTTTAGGATGATTATTTTAAGAGACTTTTTCTATGTATCAAATTTCAAAAGAAACTTAATTTATGTTGCCTGTTTATATAATGGAATTGCAATATTTTGGAATCGCAATCTTAATTTATGTTAATCGTGACTATTAGTAATGGAATTGCAATATTTTGGAATCGCAATCTTAATTGTAATGGGTGGATGTCAATAATCTTTATTTTATCAAACCAAAGATGTACACATTACTTGAGACTAAAATATCAAATAAAAGACTTAAAACTTCTCACTCTAATGCATACATTTGGCATTTGATACTTGGTCATATTAACTGAGAAAAACTCACTAGGCTTGTTAAAGATGACATCTTAAGTTCGCTTAAAGAAGTTGATCTTCCACAATGTGAATCTTACTTTGAAGGTAAGATCACTAAGCGATCTTTTAATGCAAAAGGAACAAGGGATAGAAAACCCCTATAACTTGTTCAAACTAACTTATGTGGCCCCATGAGTATTAGTGCAAGAGAAGGTTACAATTATTATGTACACTTTGATGTAAGTAAAAGCTTGAGTTCAAATAGATACAGAACTGAAAGCTGGTTCATTGGGTGTAAGACTTGTTCAGTATATCGCATCATTCACAATAGTGAAATTCATAGGTCGAGACATGGGTAAATGATATCCTCAATATGCATTACATGGTTGATGAAAAGTAAATGTGGCAGCAGGTCGTTCCTCTTTATGATGGATGACTTGATCATTATTTGATAGTGATAGATTTTTCATGAAGGAAGATGTAATGGTTACCAAGAGAAAAAAAGGATCATATTGGGAGAGCGGATATTATTCCAAAGAGATCAAGGATATCATATGAGGGTGACACACTTATGAAAATGTCATTGGACGAGCACTGAAGTAGTTGCTTTTGTAATGGTATGCCTCTAGGTAGAGCTCAGTAACGATACTATAGTCGAATGAATTTGTGATGAAATGAGTTTATAATTAACAGGCGGTAAGCGAAAACTTAATTACAAATCATTTAAGCCCTAATTAAATATATCCAATCAGTCCCTCTGGTAGCTCGTTGAAATTAGAAATGAGTATGCCTCATTAGAGAGAAGTTTCAAGTTTCTCATTTACGAGTTCAATTTCTAGCTGTAAGTGCATATTTGATTTGATAAAATAAATATTATTTTGCATCCCTCCATTAGAGATAAGAGATTGATTTCTATGAATTGCAATACCATTACAGAAAGTCACAGTATAATCGTCTTTAAATAAACATGCAATATAAATTACATTTCTTCTAAAGTTTGGTACATAGAAAACATCTCCCAAAGCAATCTTCCTAAAACTATCAAAATAAAGATGTACTTCTCGAATTGTTTTTGTAGCCACATAGCTCCCATCTCCGGTTCGCAATGGTAGATTCTTATCCTGAAGATCTTTCATTTCCTTAAACCCCTACAAAGAAATACAAACATGACTAGTGGCTCTATAATCAATGACTTAATGGTCTATTAAGTCTTCCGCTAAACAAGTTTCAATAATCAAGAGTTTCATACCTTTACCCTTAGAGACTAGGTAATCCTTACACTCTTTGCATTTTTCCTTGCAGTGCTCTTTTTGTTATTACAAAAGAAACACTTGGACTTTTTTGGGGTATTATTCATGTCTGTTTTACGGTCTATGTTCTAGGTTAATGACTGTCCCTTCCAACAATGTCCTCTACAATGCAATATACCTTACCATTGTAACCAACACTTGTTGATAAAAATACTTAGATTTTAATAAGTTTTTATACTTCTTTTTGTTCGCTTTGGGATAACTTGAAGTTTTAAGCATTTTCTTATCCTTAGATTGCTTGTCCTCCCTATAGAGGAAACAATCACTCGGTTTGCTTCTGTTTTTATTAATTCCTCATTCTTAATAGACGAATATGTATTATTCTACGACTCATGATGGTGGAGTCTAAATGTCCCACTACCATTGATGAAATAACTTTTGCAAACCAGAGGAAATTGGTCGTATCTTAATTAACCTTAAACTCAAAATACTATAATAACTGAATCCACAATAAAATTTTGTTTTGTCCGTTCACGCATTATTTTAATCAAAATATTCAAAATAAATTAATAAAAAAAATGGCGAGTCCTTAAACAATGATGAGTTTAATCCACGTCTTTTTGTTTTTAATTTTTGGGACATTGGCATCTCTTGCCATGTCCCGAACAATCCATGAAACCTTCATTGTTGACAAACATGAGCAATGGATGGTTGATTATAATCGAAAATATGAGAGCAAATTAGAGAAGGAGAAGCGTCTTAATATATTCAAGGAAAACTTGGAATATATTGAGAGCTTCAACAATGGCGGAAATAGGAGTTTTAAGTTAAGTCTCAATGAATTTGCAGACATGACACAAGATGAATCCATTGCAGCTCATACTGGATACAAGATGCAAGGCAATCCCACACTGTCCGAATCAACATCTTTTATGTATGAAAACGTCTCAGATGTTCCGACAAACTTGGATTGGAGGGCCCAAGGTGTTGTCACTCCTGTTAAGTTTCAAGGTCAATGTGGTAAGTCTCAATTTACATACAACCATTGATTAAGTTAATGTTACAAATCAATCGTACACAAATGCAGTCGAAACTAATTAAAAAGTCATCTTTTTACAATCTAACTTGTATTATTATGAGAGTTTTTTTATATATAAAATCATTAAAAATACACATGATGGGATTTAAGCTTAAAGCATTAGTTTTTAAACCTTTAATTTTATCATTTCAATTAAAATTTTATTTAATTTTTATATAAAATTTTAGTTAATATATTTTTTACATAAATATTTTTCATCAACATCGTAGATATCTCATAATCTAGTGTATATATATGTAGGGAATTCACTTATATTACTATAAAACTAAGAGTGAATTTGAATGGGTGGTGCATTTACTTGCCATTACTATAAAAATAACAGTGACGGTGAGATTAGATACTGTAGCGATACTGTAGTATGAGACAAAAAGTAAGTTAAACACACAGCACCCAATCATCCATCCAAACCCACCCTAAGTTAATTTTACATCATTGTAGAAAAGAATAATTATCTGCAATATATTTGCTTAATTCAACCATCATATGTGATGTTGTATTAACATAAATAATATTAGTCAAGGTTTAAGTAAATTAAAAATGTCAAATTATTTAATTAATATACAAATCTTTCAATCCTTCTATATATTTTGAAAAAAAATAACTTTTTAAATGATATGATAGAAATATTAGATCGATTCCAAATTAAAACATATATCATATAAAGTGGTAAGAAAATGCAAACTTACTTTAACATTGATGTATGCTTAATGACGAATAAAATAAAAAAATTCAATAAATTTATAATTATAATATTTAAAAAAGTATTTTAATAAAAGAGGTAAAAGTTTATGGAGACTCTTATACTAAGTTGAATTGCATTTTGTCCTCTTTACTCAAAATATGGGCAAATGAATCCTCGCACGTTAATCAAATAGCAAACTCGTCATTCTCTTAAAAATTTCATTCATTTTTATTATGAAAAATTGGTCTTTATATATCAACACACATGACAAGCCGTGTGTCATTATTTAGTTATTTTGTCAGTCACGACAGTTTTTAATAGTACAAATGAATTAAATTTTTAACAGAAAAGACTTATTTAATTTTTAATTCAATATATAAAAATTAATTTTGCTCAATAAGACTTATTTACTTTTTAACAACCACGTGTCAATATTTGATTTTTCCCTACAATATGTTAGTATGCTAACCCAACTCCTATAAAATATTTTATAAATATTGCTCAGCCAAGAAGCATTCATTTATTTTTTTCAGTAATTGTTTTATACTTAACAAAGGGTTATTGTTGGTTTACTTTGCAGGATGTTGTTGGGCATTTTCAGCAGTGGCAGCCATTGAAGGGATAGTCCAAATCAAAACTGGTAGTTTAATGTCATTATCTGAACAACAATTGTTGGATTGCAGCACAGATGGAGGAAACAGAGGTTGCGATGGTGGACAAATGGTAAATGCTTTCGAATACGTTATCCGAAACCAAGGAATAACTACTGAAGAAAGCTACCCATATCAAGAAACGCAAGAAACTTGCGACACTGAGAAACAGATAAACAAAGTTGCCACCATCAATGAATATCAAATGGTGCCTGAAAACGACGAAGAAGCGTTGCTTAAGGTCGTCGCAAGTCAACCTGTCTCAGTTGCAATCGAAGGCCATGGACAAGACTTTCGGTTTTACAGCGGGGGAGTGTTTACCGGAGATTGTGGCAATGCTCTCTCCCATGCAGTCACCGTTGTCGGATACGGAACAAGTGAAGAAGGTTTAAACTACTGGCTGGTTAAGAATTCATGGGGAGAAACTTGGGGTGAAAATGGATATATTAGGATTCAAAGGGACGCGAATACACCAGGTGGCTTATGTGGTATCGCCATGAAAGCTTCGTATCCCGTTATGTAAGTTCATATAATGGACATTTCTCTACCTATATATATATGTGGTTGTACTGCTTGACTAATTTTCGAGCATACTGATAGGTAAGTTACGATAATTAATTAGCAGTGTTAAATGGTCTAAGATATGTGTTGTATTTGTTCTTTTTTCCCTTTCGTTTGGTGTTGATGTCTGTGGTCTGTTTGGAACTATCACTCCTGTACTCTTGGTGTTCTTCTAGCCATTATAATGAATAATTGATGATTAAAACAAAAAAAAAAAATTAAAGTGGCAATGTAGCAAAAGTTTGATAGTAATGTATATAGTAATAACTACTTGGAATTTCTTTTTACTAAAATGCCATTTCATTACTTCGGGAGGACGAAGTTTACAAAGATTAATATATATTAGATTTTATTAAATCTCATAAAGGATGACAAACCAAATTAGAGAAAAAAAAAACAATACATCATGCCTAAATATTAGGGTATTCAAATTTCAGTTACAATCGACTTAACCAATCGAATCGATCTAATTCGATTAATTAGTTGATTAATCGATTTAATTCGGTTGGAGGTTGGCTAATAATTTTTTGGAAGTTCGGTTATCAGTTAATTCGGTTCGAAATTGGGTAATTAACTTAATTAATAATCAATAATACAAATTATATGTAGTTTTAATTCGGTCAATGAACGTTATCTATTTATTTATTTTTTATATTTTTTAACAAAAATAAATAAACATATAAATTTTGGTTCGGTTAATATTTTTGAAAAATTTTCGATTCAGTTAACAGTTAAAGGTAAAAAATTTGGTTAATTAAATTAATACTAGTTCGGTTAGGTTAACCGTTGAACATCCCTCCTAAACACAACAACAATACAATCACCTACAAAACACACACCAACACAAAATTAAATATTTCACCTTTTTTCAGTAAAATTGGAAATTTATAATTTAGTCTTTATATTTTCCCATCTTTTCAATTTAGTCTTAAAAAAATTTCATCTTACCAATACATATCCCCACCTATTCTTATATATGTCAATTCATCACCAATAACTTACTTTTTTCATTTTGGTCATATTTTCATTTTAATCCCTAAACTTTTCAAAACTTGTAATATAATCTTTTTTCCACGTTTTACATAACTTTATTTCCATAATAAATTCTTTATCAATTTCATGGTTTTGTCATTGAAATAGTACCACGTATCTAATAAAAAATTTCCCACACCAATAAATCAATGAGAGCTACTTCTTAGTCCTTTATCTACTTCTAGCCTACACACAGTAATATAAGATATACTAATTTCCAAACAGATTACACATTGACAGCCACTTCACTAATCCTTTCCTTACTTCATCTGCATTCTAGTAAAAGTCCTCTAGTAGTACTTTGTTCTCACAATGATAAGATGGAAGGAAGCTATAAAACTATTCAATTAAGCTCAGTTGAATAGGATTACATAATCATGCCTTCCTTAGTCTATAAGAGTCATCCTTTCACATTGATAAGTACAACATGAGATCAGCAAGTTCAGTTTACCATCGGGGAAAGATCGAATGATCCGATAAAGTTATCACAGAATCACGATTTACATCAACCTAGGATGAGTCAACTTGCTAAGCAAGCCGGTGACAACTCACATTCGTCTCAACAGACTTGAGGAATTCCTTAGTTGCATGAACATGAATCTTCCAAAGTCAAAAGACCGAAAACCCAAAAGCGATTAGAAAGCTCATTAAACTAAATAAACTAAATAGATACCCTAACATCGAAATGTTTTGGGCTAACAGTGTGCTCATAACATGTAGGTGATCACCATTATTAATTTAAGAGGGTGGAGTATAAATTTATTAAAAAGATAGCTCTCTTATTTTCCTATAAGAAAATAATTTTGAGAGAGTAAAAGATGAATCATAAATTTTTGAAAGAACTTAAGTATAATTTACAAAAATCCAAACGATAAGATTGTGTTGAAAAATAATTGATATTTTGGAACTTTGAGGTATGCTATATTATTGATAAAATTGAAGGTTTGAATAATAAATTATGGATTTATATTTTATATAACGTGTTCAAAATTGTTGAGTGATAGAATGATAAATTGATGCTCAAATTAAACAATAGTTCTGACTCTTGATGAACAGTTGTATCTTTTGAACAATTATATCTCTTGGTGAACAGATTCATTGCTTTTGGTTTAATATTGCATCTTTTCATTCATTGTGTCTATTCACTTATATCTATTAACATTTTAACAAAACTCTTCATAAATCAGTCTAAATATCTTCATTCATTTCCTCTCCTATATATAAAACCAAGTTAGGAGACTTCCAAAACACATCATCAAAAACCATCAATATAAAAAATTCCTTCTAAATTCATTCCTCCCGGTCATAGAGAAAGACAAGATTGTGTTGATTGATCACTGTTATTGTGCTACTACTGTGATCATTTGTTGTTGTATCCTGAAAGACAAACATCCAACGTTACTCAAAGCACTGAAAAGAGGTCAAATCTGTCTTAAGGAAACTGTTCATACAGGCCTCAACAAAATTCTCCTTCTAATGTTTGGCTCTTTCTAATTACAGGTATTCTGTTATGTTACTACTATTACATTGTATTACATCATTATTGTTACTAATATATTAACACTACATACGGTATTATAATTTCTTACATATTGTTTATCTCATAGTAAAACACAATTACTTCCCAAAAAGTTGCTGGAACAAAGAATTAGGGCTGACTTTTTTATCCAAAATTATGCTGAAATCTAGATTGCCCGTGTAAGTGGAAAGTAACTTTAGTCAAATAAAATTCTAGTGTTTATTATAAAAAAAAATTCATTTTAATTAGTAACAAACAATTAATTGTTTGAATTCAATAGTTTAATTAATAAACCAATGCATTATTTTCATTTGATCATATGAAAATATATGATCATTTAATTTCATACCATACAAAATATAAACCATAGTATAATTTTAGAGCGTTTATTATAAGGTTCATAATTTAGGACTTGGGTTGCTTAGGATACCAATTTGAGATTTCTAACTTCATGGGTTCATAATTTTAAACATATATTTTAAGAATTAAGTAGGAAAATATAATTTAATATTGATTTCAATAAACAAATTTTTGTGAGGTTTTCCAACGCATCGCAAAAACTTGCGAACCGTCACGAAAAGTGTGCACAAAAAGTTTCAGAGAAGCAATTACATTGTTCAAGTTTTTAATTAAGTGTTGAAAAGCAGTTAAAATCATGACAAAAAAATTTTATTGACGTAAGTGACTAAAATGTAATCTGAGATAAATAAAAATGACTATTTTTATAATTTACTCATTATTAATACCTTAAATGGAATCTCGAACTTAATATCTAATATAGTAATATTTATTATATTTGCTTAAATAGATTATCGTTGTCAAAACTTTTTTTTTAATCGACTTTTTATTTTAAAATGAAAATGGGGTCGCCACCGATCCTTTTTATTAGGTGTAATTGAGTCACCTCAAATTCTAACCATCTTGGTAAAAGATTAGATTTTTCTAAAACGATAATTTTTAGCCTACGAAATCCAAGAATGTGGGTTCGGGAGTCGGTTACGTATGAGAAAGGATTAGCACTCTCATAACACCCAAATTTGGTACCTAGCCGGTTACTTAATGTTTTGATGTCGAAAACTGAAAATTTGAAGCAAACTTACAATATGATCCCTCTTTGCATGATATTAAAATATCGCTTAACTAAATTGGTTTTCACGAAAAGGGCTTATTTCAAGTTAATCGAGAAGAACAGATCGTGCCCGTAAGTTAGGACACGATGCCTTAAACCCTCGAAAATGAGAATAATCGCCATTTAGATATTACTTAAATCTCATTTTTTATATTTTTAAAATATATATTCAACTATTTCGGTTTTAGAAAGAGGTCATACTCCGTAAGTTAGGAGCACGACTCCTTTAATTCCAAAAAAATGAACCTTGCCTTGTTTTTCTTAAAATATTTCCATTCATATGGTAAAATGAGTGCAACCTTTTAACGATATGCTTTTTTATTTATCTAGTCCTAGTAATAAAATGAACGAATATATTTTAAAGCGATACTCGGCACGAATGTTAGCAAAATAAAGTAATATAGTAACGAGTAAAAAAGGTAAAGATGATATTAAAATGATAAGCAAGTAAATCAATGAACAAATAGATAAATCAATAAAATAAAAATAAAAATGCTATACTAGTGAGTGATGATAATACAACTATAATGATAGTAAAAAAACAACAATTTATAGCAATAATAGTGATACTTATATTATAGTTACTATCATAATATTAACATGAATAATAAAATAATAATAATAAAGACGAATAATGCACAATAAAATGGAAATATAAATAACACGAATTTTGAGTATTAAAGAAAGGTAAAGAAGTAATAAATAAATAAATAAAATAATTCATAAAAGGTTGAAATTAAATAAACCAAGGACTGAATTAGAATTAAAATGAAATTAAAAGACTAAATTGTAATAAAATAAATGAATAAAGGACCAAAATGTAAGCGCGAAAAGTAGCAAGGTCCAAATGGGTAATTGTTCCAAGCCCTGGGACACGTGTCATTCCCTAAATGGGTCCACAGTGGTCGAGGGACTAAATTGCACAAAAAACAAAACAAAAGGGCAAGAATAAAAATAATAATAAATAGTAGAACAAAATTGAAAAGCATTTAAAAAGCAGGACTAAAACTAAAAATATCCCATTTCTAAAAACACGCGGATCCTAGGGAGTGATTCGGGTCGCTCCAAAACAACACCGTTTTGGATGTCTGAGGCCAATCCCAAAACGGCACCATTTTGGAGGCCTATAAAAGCCAAAAATTTCAGAAAAAAATCACTTCCTCCGTGTTTTAAAAAAATCCTCTCCTTTCTCCCTTTTTTCTTTGAAATCACGGCTTAGGATATGGCCATAGGGTCATCGAAAGCCCTCCATGGCCACCAGATTACACAAAAACGGGCCTTTTCAGCGCCTTTTCAGCCAGATCTGAAGGCAAAGCCTACCATTAACAAAGAAAAAGCAAAAAAAAAAAAAATCCAGCCCTTTCACCTAGCCGACACACCTTTCGCACTCCATTCTGTCGAAGCCCAAGCCAAACCTTAAAGGGTTCTAGAGCTTTCCACCTCGGAGAAGACCCCTGACGACAGAGGAATGTAAAGCGACTCAGGTAAACAGGTTTTATTTTTTATTTATTATGCTTTTTCAAAATATAAAATAATAAAACAAGAAGATCACCTTTGTTTTAAATATTTTTTTTGTTCTTCGTATTTTCTATCTATTTTACAATCTGTTTATTCAGCTTTTTATAGCCGAGTGATTACAAATTTTTGTGTTTGTTTTTGTGTTTTTTTTTGCTTCTGTCTTTTTTACTAATTTTGCTTCATGTTTCTATCCTTATTTCTTTCTCATTGCAGGCTGCAGTGCGCGGTCAACGGCGGAGAGAGATCTATGCCTTTACCATTTTGGTCCAAGGGTGGCAGAGGAGCAGACCTCAGGGCGTGGGTGTCTTTGGGAGGGGCACCTACTGACATGGCAAGGAGCGGCGTGAGAGGGGGACCTAGGGTTTTAGGGTTTTTGAAAAACTTTCTGTTAGTTGGGCTTAGGCTTGTGTAACATTGGGTTTGGGTTAGGGTTTTGTATTTGGGCCATTATTTTGTAAATGGAATTTTTTCTTTTTTGGTTTTTATATTTTGTTTATTTATTTTCGGTTTCAGACTAGAAGAGATTGGGCCTTTACAGCTGCCCCTCTTTACTCATTGTCGTGTAACGAGAATGGAACAAAGACTTTAAGAAGGGACCATTTTGTCTAGTGCTGTCGAATTTTGACTTCTTTGGTGCTTCTCTTTTTCAAGTAGCCTCATTCTAACCTACCGAAACTTCAGGAAGATGAGATTCATACCTTCAATCTGCTGCATTGTAACTTTAGGGAGATGAGACTCACTATGGTAGATTTAGTCTGACCCACTGCAACTTTAGAGGTATATGATTTGTCGCTTCAATCTGCTCCACTGCAACTTCATAGGTATACGATTTGTCTCTTCAATCTGATCCACTGCAACTTTAAGAAGATAAGATTTGTAGCTTCAATCCGTTCCACTGCAACTCCAGGGAGATAAGATTCGTTATCTTCAATCTGCTCCACTATAACTCCAGGGAGATAAGATTTGTAGCTTTAATCTGCTCCGCTGCAATTTAGGGAGATAAGATTTGTGGTTTTAATATGCTCCACTGCAATTTCAGGTTAATAAGATTGGTGCTTCAGTCTACTCCACTACAACTTCAGGGAGATAAAATTTGCAGCTTTAATCTACTCCACTGTAACTTTAGGAAGATAAGATTTGTAGCTTCAATCTACTCCACTGTAACTTCAAGACTGTAGGATTTGTGGTTTCACTGATCTGTTATACCGTTCTCTGGGGAACATGACTTGTAGAATCCATTTCATAGTCCTATATTTATGCGAAGCTATTAAGATGTTATGATCATAATGAATCAAATTATCCTAACTAGATGTATATGAATGATATTTACGTGCATGCAGAATGTCATTTTTTGAGAATGATTCACTTTTTAATGCTTAGGTTGACATTACTCATTGTTCGTCAAGGTTCCATCACTGATGTATTGCCATGCCTTCTTGTTCAAATCTGGTATCTTTGATAGGAAACCTGAAGAAATAATCACAATTTAAACTATTCGTTCCCAAATATTTCCAGCCCTTAGATTTGGTTAGTTCTAACTAGTGGTCCTGTTTCAGGTTCTTATACTATTTAGAAACCTTTCAAAGTAATATGCAAAAATCCTTTTACTTGAATATTGTTAGTCCATTAATCGTTATTTCTATGTAAAAATACTCGAAAAAGCTTGTAGCAATTGACAAGATTGAAATTTATTGGGATCAAAGCTCAAAATGAATAGATTAATCAAAATAGCAAACATTGGTAAAATACAGAGTGAGTAAGATGAAATTAGGTGCCCCAAATATCGCAGCATGAGCTTCTCTACACAAACTTCTTGAGGACCATTTTGAGCTTGATATGTGTTCAGGAGATCTAGAGTACTTTATTGATGCCCCAAGATGTAATGTTTCTCCTTTTGAGTAGACACGACTACTACATGTTCAATCTTCGATCTAAATTTGAGCCGCCCTTTTATGAGTTTTTGCTTTGGCCTCTCCCTTTTTTTTTAGGTGAATTATTTCTTGACTGAATCCAAATTTACAGGTTTAGGAAGTTTTTGCCATCCATCTCGGTCAAAATCAACTCTCCTCTAGAAAAGGTTTTCTTTACCATATAAGGTTCTTCCCAATTCGACATCCATTTTCCTCTGAAGCCTTTTTGTATTAGCAGGATCCTTTTCAATACCAGGTCACCCTCATGGAATTCTCTAAGGTGAACCTTTTTGTCATAAGCTCACATTATTCATTTTTGGTACATCTGACCATGACGGATAGCTTTCAACCTCTTCTCTTCAATCAAGTTCAACAGATCATATTGAGATTGGGTCTATTCTACTTCATCTAACTTCAACTCTGATAAAACTTGGAGAGAAGGAATCTCGACTTCAATAGGCAAAAATGCCTCTATTCCATAAACTAATGAGAAATGTATTGCCCTGGTGAAGGTTCTGACAGACGTTCGATAAGTATAAAAGGAAAATGGTAACTTCTTATGCCAGTCTTTATAAGTCTCTATCATTTTCCCCACGATCTTCTTAATGTTTTTATTAGCTGCCTCAACTGCACTATTCATTTTTGGGTGATATGGTGACGACTTGTGGTGTTTGATTTTGAATTGACTGTAGACTTCTGATATCATACTGTTGTTCAAATTTAATGAATTATTAGATATGATCCTTTTTGGCATTCCATATCGACATATGATCTCTTTCTTTAAGAAATTACTGACTGCTAACTTCATGACATTAGCGTAAGAAGTGGCTTCTACCCACTTTGTGAAGTAATCGATGACCACAAAGATAAATCGATACCCATTGGAAGCTTTTGGCAAGATCAGCCCAATGACATCCATGTCCCACATAGAGAAAGACCATGGAGAAGTCATAATATGAAGAGGTGAGGAAGGCACATGAATTTTGCCTCCATAAATTTAGCACTTATGGCATCTCTTGGCATAACTAATGTAATCCCCTTCCATGGTGGACCAATAATATCCGAATCTCATGATTTGCTTGGCCATTGTGAAACCATTAGCATGTGTTCTGCAAACGCCCTCATGGACTTCTTCCAACATTTTATTGGCCTCAATGGCATCCACACATTTCAGTAGCACCTGATCTTTTCTTCTTTTATATAGGATATCCCCATCTAAGAAATAGTCATTGGCCAGTCTCCTTAGCATCCTTTTATCATTCTTGATTGCCTAATCAGGGTATTCATGATTCTTTACATATCGCAGTATATTGTGGCACCAAGGGTGATCATCCTTTTCTTCTTTCTCGATGTTGTAACAATGGGTCGAAGCCTCATAAATACTCATCTAGATAGGTTTTACATCCTCTTGTCTGTTCACTTTGACTATGGAAGCTAAAGTAGTTAGGGCATCAGTCATTTAATTTTCATCTCGCGGGAGGTAGCAGAAGGTGATTTCATCAAACTCCTTAATTAATTCAAGAACCAGCCTTCGATAGTTGGTCAACTTGGGGTCTCTCGTCTCCCATTCTCTTTTGAGTTGATAGATCACTAGTGTAGAATCCCCATATACCTCCAGTACATTGATCTTGCGTTTTATGGCTGCACGGATACACATAATGTATGTTTCGTATTCTGTCATATTATTCGTACAAACAAAATCCAATTTACTAGTAAAAGGATATTGATCTCCATTTGGGGATACTAGGACAACCCCGATTTTGTTACCCATAATGTTCGAGGCTTAGTCAAAATTTATTTTTCAAAGATGTCTTTCTTGATCATCTTCTTTAATGGTTGCAGCATATATCAGATCCTCGTTTGGGAAATTAAAATTCAAAGGCTTGTAATCTTCTAAAGCTCTATTGGCTAGAGAATCTTCTATTGCACTCCCTTTTATTACCTTCTGGTTCACATAGATTATATAAAATTCAAAAAGTAGAATCTGTCATTGGTCCATTCTTCCATTCAAAGCAGTGGACTCTATCATGTACTTTAAGGGGTCTATTTTTGAGATTAGCCAATTTGTATAGTACAACATTTATTGTCATAGTCTCTGGGTTGTCTAGATTAAGGCACAACAAAACTTCTCAATTGACAAATATCTTGTCTCACATTCAGTGAATTTCTTACTGAGGTAGTATATCGCTCTTTCTTTCCTTCTTGACTAATCGTGTTGGTCAAGCACGCATCCCATAGAATTCCCAAATAGTGCCAAGTATAGTATCAGTGGCTTATCTGGACTAGGTGGCATTAGCACTGGGGCATTGGACAAGTAATGTTTGACATTGTCTAAAGTCTTCTGGCATTCTTTTGGCATTCTTCATCCTATACACCTGAATTATGTTTCTTAAGGTGATGGAATATGGGGTCGCATTTCTCGGTCAGTTGTGAAATGAACTGGGTGATATAATTTAATCTTCCTAAGAAACCTCGAACCTCTTTTTAAGTGCGCAATAGAGGCAGCTCCTGTATAGCCCTGACTTTATCCGGGCCGATCTCGATCCCCTCTTCACTAATTTTCCCAACCTAGCCCTGTAGGTACATTTTGCTGGATTGAGCTATAGCTGGAATTTTTTCAACCTCAAAAATAATTTCCTCAAGACTTGTACATGCTCTTTTTTTATTAGGGATTTTGCAATCATATCATCGATATAAACCTCGATTTCTTTGTGCATCATATCATAAAAAAAGTTATCATGGCTCTTTGATATGTCGCTCCTGCATTTTTCAATCCGAATGGCATTACTTTGTAGCAAAATGTTCCCCACATGGTTACGAATGTGGTATTTTTCATGTCTTCAGGATGAATCTTTATCTAGCTGTATCTGGAGAAGCCATCCATGAAGGAGAACAGTGAATAACCTACTGTCTGCAAATTTGTTAATGTGAGGCAACGGGAAATTGTCCTTCGGGCTAGCTTTGTTTAAATCCATGTAGTCTACACATATTTATACTTTCCCATCTTTCTTAGGGACGGGGACTATATTGGCTACCCACTCCGAGTATTTCACCACTTGTAAGAAACCAAAGTCAAATTGTTTCCTAACCTCTTCTTTTATTTTCAACAGGACATAGGGCCTCATCCTTCGGAGTTTCTGTTGAACCGACTTGCAGTCTTCCCTTATGAAAAGCTGATGTACCACGATATCAATACTTAGATGTCTTGATACGACCATACGAAGACATCTTTAAATTATTGGAGTAACTCAATGAGGTCTCGTTTCGTCTCTGCAGTGATGCAAACTCTGATCTTTACCTTTTTCTTTTCTTGTTTGTCTCCCAAACTCACAATTTCTACTGATTCTTTGTAAAGTAGGATTTATTTCTCATCTTGTTCTATCATCCTTAATAAATTAGGAGATAGGTTACAATTTTAATCATCTTCAAAGTCCCGAAGTTCCTTTGGACAAATATCCTGCTTAAAAGGAGACTCTGAGTTAGTAGCAGCGTTGCTCATATCATTAATATCTAGATGCCTGTTATAGGAATAAAGGAGGACCTAAGTAACAAATGAATCTAAGAATAATTATTTGTGTGGTATGAGTATGAATGAAATGGAAAAAAAATAAGACAATATTTTCCAAAATAAGACACAAAGATGCATTTTATTGAAATAAAGATATTGGACATATGCCTTTTTCACAAAAGGATTCTTATTGCTCCCAGGCTTAGAGTAATTAGTGTGTTTTAAACATTACTCTGGATTCATTCTAAAATTTACAGAGATCTCTTCCGCAGTCTAATTGTTTAGAACACTTCCGAGGATATAAGGACAAATGCCTGATAAGTTTTCTTCCCCAATTCCTTCTTCGGATATGGCATTGATGCTCAGATTTCCCAACATTTCTTCTATAGTTTCTTTTCTTGACATCTTTTGTTACGGATAAATGATTTATCCTGACACGAACGTTTTAGATATATGGTGAAAGATCATGGGTTTGCACTTGACCTCTTTCCCAATTAGTCGCGCTCTTCTTCTTTCTTACTTCTTTTCGAACTCCTTTTTCTTTTGTCTCGCATCTGGGTTGTACTCTAAGCCAAAGCGATCTTGTTTGTCTGTCAGCATTAGTGCATTGACTATTCCTTAAATGTATTTTTTGAGTCCTTTTCGAGGTAAGGCTCCTTTCCCAACCGTCAACTGCAGGCTCATTCTCGTGGTTTTGGATATTTTTGGCACTGGGATCTTATTTGCTTCAACAATGAAAGTTTCATTAAAAAACTTCAGTGATCAAAAGGAACATTCTATTGCCTCTTCATCCGTTCCTATGTATGGTGCGTCACTAGTTACGGATGCAAAGATATCCTCTTCATTTTTTATGTTACAGTCAACCGTCCGTTATCAACATCAATTTTTAGTACAGAGGTGATGGCACTGCCCCAGCCAAATGCATTTAAGGCCTACCCAACAAGCAGTTATAAGAGGGTTTGATATCCATTACCAAAAAATCTACTTCACATGTACTCGAACCAATTAAGAGAGGTATTTTAATCCTCCCTATCACCTTCATTTTTGTACCATCGAATGCTCTCACTATATTTTGGCACGTCTTCATATGAGAGTTATCCACTGGCAACCTATTCAGTGTGGATAGAGGCAAAACATGCAGTGTGGATCCATTTTCGATTAACACTCCCGGTAATGTATATCCATTGCAGTGAGTAGTGATATGTAGGGCCTTCGTGGATCCTATGCCCCTTGGAGGTATTTCATCATTATTGAAAAAGATAAAATTTTCAGCACTCAGATTGTTAACCAAACGATCTAGCTTGTTTATAGAGATATCATCAGCGACATAAATTTCATTGAACACTTTTATCAACATGCTACGATGTGTCTTTGAGCTCAAGAGCAAAATTGGTACTAATATATGAGCAAGTTGTTTGTGTAGTTGTTCTACAACACTATAGTGACTATGCTTCAAGAACTTTAAGAATTCTTTAGCCTCATTCTCAGTTACAGGCTCATTAATAGGTGATTCACGTCTAGCCCTTTTTTCTTTCATATGCTCAACTACCAGGGTTTTTCCCTTAATAAGCTTGGTTCATGCACTTGCAGGGTCATAGTGCCTCCCACTGCCCGTGAAGAAACCAATATCCTAACCTTCTTCTGAAGTGCTAATTGAGTTCTCCTCTCTCGGGATCATCACGTTGCAATCATAATTCCATAGAACCCTTTTGCTATCCTTGTAGGGAAAAGCCACGGGTTTCTGAATTATGACTCTTGATACAACTTGTGCTTCCGTCTCAATACTTATTGGTCATGAAAGAATAACCACTAGGTGATTGACCTTGTAAACTTTATATGTTGATCCTTCCTCTAAGGCGCAAACATCTCCTCCTTCCAAGCTATTGACATCTTAAAAAAAATTGATTTCTTCTTTATCCATCAGACTTTGCACTAGAGCCCTGAACTCAACGCACTTTTAGACCTCATGACCTTCTATAACGTGAAACTCACAGTACTCCTCACACCTTTCGGCATCTCCTCTGAATCTTGAAGGATTAATCCTACGTCTATCATCTTTTGCCAAACCCATTTTAGTGGGGCTTTTACTTCTACAACATCGATTTTGGTCCCCTTTCCTCTACTCTCAATTATCACATTTATCCCTTGGTCTGAATGACTGGGTAACGGATTTCCTGCCACATTAGGTCCCAAGGGATCATTGAACCTTACTATCCCCATCTTGATGAACCTCTCAATCAACTTTTTGAATGTAGTGTAGTTCTCAATTGAGTGTCTCATTATTCCTGTGTGGTACTCACATTGAGCAATCGCATCATACCATTTTAGGAACGGAGGTTACGTGGGTTTTAAGTAAAATGGGGATACCACATGTACATCGAAC
The DNA here is from genome assembly GCF_007990345.1 of Gossypium hirsutum. Taxonomy (NCBI): domain Eukaryota; kingdom Viridiplantae; phylum Streptophyta; class Magnoliopsida; order Malvales; family Malvaceae; genus Gossypium; species Gossypium hirsutum. The sequence continues at coordinate 55,877,941 of NC_053441.1, read as the reverse complement.
AAATTCTGATATAACTCCCTATATGTCATCAAGATAGGTGTGAATTGGAGTTTTTTCATGTTTGGCCTTGAGTTAGATTCTTCCCTCGAAGGGCCTTGGGGGCTAGTTGTCACAATTCTTGGTTGGCCTACGGTGACCAGTTTTGAATAGCTTTTATTATACACACTTGCGGTGTTTACTTCATTTTCTTTCTTTCTCAGGGCAGATCTTTTAGCGTTTTTCCCCGCATTTTTCCCCTCGTCTATTTTCTCACTCCTTACTACATTTTCAATCATCTTTCTGGACATTACTATATCTAAGAAGCTCTTGGTAGCATTTCTCAACATGTGGTTAATGAACGGGGCTTTTAGAGTGTTTATGAAAAACATTGTTGTCTCCTTCTCCAAAAGAGGTGGCTGAACTTGCATTGCCACCTCTCTCCATCTCTAAGCGTATTGCCTAAAGCTTTCACTTGGCTTCTTCTTCATGTTTTGCAGTGTAATTCTATCGGGTGTCATGTCAGTCACATGGCTGTATTGTTTCATGAAAGCCTGTGCCAAGTTTTTCCATGAGTTGATTTTGGCAAGGCTTAACTAATTGTACCACTTGGCAGTCGACCCGATCAAACTATCTTAGAAGCAATGGATTAACAATTGGTCGTTATTAATGTATTCCATCATTCTTCGACTAAACATTGTGATATGGGCTTCAAGACAACTAGTCCCATTGTATTTTTCAAATTCTAGAGTCTTAAATTTTGATGGGAGTACTAGATCTGGAAGTAAGCTCAAATCCTTAGCATCAACCCCGCAAAGGTAATCAGCATTCTCTATAGCTCTGAATTTCTCCTTCAACCACTTGCACCGATCTTCTAGTTGTTTTGGCAATTCTACTTTTACTCTATCCATTTATGCCATGTCGTCCACAGATGGAACGACGGGGTTGGTCAGATTATCTCCGAGATTGGAATCTGAACCCGTTGGATAGTTTATCGATGCTGAGGTGCTGGCCTGGTATTGTTGTTGTCTTATGGTAACAAGTACCCTTCGTGATATGTATCTGGTTGGGCTTGGACATTCACCGGGGTAAAGCTTGGGGGTATGTAGGGTCTTCATTATCATCCCCAAAGTTAGTCACAATACTTTTCCCCTTTTTTGATCCCTCCAACCAGCAACTGGGTCAACTGGCTTATCATGCTTCGTTGGGACTCTTGTATTTGATCTCTCATGTCTCGTTGTACCTTAGGTAATTGTTCCTGCAACTGTGCTTACAACTAATCTTGCATGTCTTTCTAAGTTTGTTCCAATCTTTCTAACCTTTGATCCATGGCTTTGGTTTTACCGCGGGTACCGTAACGATATGGTTGGAAAATTTTTGTTGGTTTCCAGGGTAACTGTCATAATTTCGATTAATTATGGTCTTTTTTATTAAATTTAATGAATATGATGAAATGTAATTCTGAATGAAAAATAAATGTAAAAAGAGGCATTGATTCTAATTCAATTATAATAGAACAACTTTACTAGAAAACAAATCTCTTTACAAAAAGCGGATATATTTTACATATACGACCTCGCCCTATTACTCAAAGCCTTAACTTTTCTAAGGAGCCAAGCTAATTCTCAGCTTCGATCTGATTCTGACTCATATCTCAAGCTCAACATGCCAACCTGAACTTCTAGGGTTTGCAAATGGTCGGCTACTTTCCGTACTTGAATTAAAGCTTTGGCCATGATGTGATCTCTATCCCTGATCTGACCTTGAGAGCGTTAGAGTTGCTCTTTCCAATGTTCATTGTTCGTTTCAAAAAGCTCAACTTGAAGTTCACAATTTTATAGTGTGGCCTCGAGCTCTTCTATATTTATTCATGGAAAATTTTCAAAATTCCTCCATATTGAATGCCTATAAAAGCCTAAAAAAATTTAAGAATTTTTACACACACCGTAACGAAATTATTTTGCTCTCGAAAGTTCTTCTCTTTTCTCTCCATATTTTTATACGTTTCCATGATAGAGGAAGGCAAGATTTGTTCGTTGATCACTGCAGAGGTATTGTTGCTTCGATCATCTTGTTGTTGTATCTTGAGAGACAGCCTACCAACGTTTCCTCAAGTACCATAGGAGCAGCCGAATCTATCTTAAGAAAACAGTAATAACAGGCCTCAACATTTAGTACAACTCGATTCTTCTATTCAGTTTCTGGTTTTCATAATCTTGTTTATTTAATTAGTTTTTCGTATCTGATATTTTAAATATAAATATTTATTTAACTTGTTTTATTTAATTCTGTGTTTTTTTGCATAAATATAAACATCTGTTTATATTACTTGTTCAGATATTTTATTTAATATAATTATTTATATTTATATTTGTTCATTAACGTGTTTTGTCCAACAACTTTTGGGTGACCAAAACGAAAGTGTGAACATGGTATGACTTATACAAGTTAACTATCATTAGAGATTTAATGAGTGGATGACTAAAAAAAAAGCACCTTAAAAATTGAATAATAAAATTGCAAGACTTTATTTTGAATAACCAAAATAAAAGTGCCCTAAAAATTGAATCACCAAATAGATTGTAATGATTCAAAAATTAGTTCAAGTCTACATATGACTTTGACATTTGAGGGTTTTCTTTTTAAGTTGGGGTTTTTAATTGTTTTATGTAAACATATTAAAATAATATTTGATACATTATAGGTATTTTTTTAATTCTGTAAGTAGATTTTAAAAGATGACACATGTTTATTTTAGGGTTTAAAATATAAAAAATTATTTTAAAAAAAATTAAACACGTGGCCGTATTTGAAACTTACTTATAAAATTGAAATTTTCCATTAATAATGTACTAACTATTAACTCAAAAATAATAAATGAGAAAGACACCATTACAATAATATTTTTTATTTTATTAAAAATAATTTTTTAAGTAATTTCTCCGGATAAATTAATTGTGATTCGAGTTGGTATCAAGTAAATATGTGACACCAAATTTAATAAAAAAATTTATTATATTATAGATAACACAATATTAATTAATCAATATTTTTCCTCAATCAAAAGATTTTTATTATGAAAAAAATAATCATGCCTTGGATGATAAGCTACGAAATCTAATTTTAATGAAACCTTCAGAAAAAAAAATCACCCAACAATTAAAGGGTGAAAATTAATAATCAAAAGACATGATATGATGGTTGCTTATGTCATATTTTATTTATGTGATTGGGATTCGATTTTTAATTATAAAAATAAAGTATATTTCATAACCAATGATTTACCTCCACGTTAAACACTTATAGTAAGAGGATTAATTACTACTATTAATGATTTGCTCAATCCGTGCCTTCAATGAAGTATCGTGAGAGTCAAGACACTTGCGCTAAAGACCTTAGAGTTTAAATATAATAATTTTTTTAATTATTTTATGAATTTCCATTGGTTCAACATTTAATATAAATATATTTTTTAGATTCAAATTTAATGGTACTATTTTAATAATATCATACTGATTAAAATTTTAAAAATGAAAATCTGTAGCAGTAATTAGCATATTGCTTCAATTAAGATGGAATGAATTAAACTTACTAAATAATTAAGAGATTCAAATTACATTATTTTGATTCCTTTTTTTCTTTCTCAGCATGTTGTAGTAACCCAAATTTGCCCTGCCCACATACATTTAAAAAAAAACAAAATAATAAACCAAATCAGAAATTAAAAGTCCAAATGTCCAATTACATCAGCCCAAAACCTTCCCTAGACCCGGTCCTAAGCCCAGACGCTACAAACCCAATTTAGCCCGGATACCCCTGGCCCAAATCACCAAAGCCCTAAAGACCCAAAATCAGAAAACCCTAGCCTGCAGCAGCATTGGCTCCCAGCGCTGCAGCGGCCAAGCCTTCCCCCGCACATGTGTGTTTCCTAGCTGGCCTCCGTACACGCCACATCTAGCCCCCGTACAATCGCACCTGCAAACAAAATCAAAACAACATAGCAAAGAGGAACGAATGGGGGTTTTCTACTTTATCTTTTTTATTTTCAATTGTATTCGATTATTTTCGGCTTCTTGGAAGGAGAATATAAGAACTGAAAAGGATTTTGTACTACTTACTTACGCAAAAATACAGAGAAATCAAATTCAAAAAGAGGTGATTTTCTGGGTTTTCATTCCTCATTATTTTTTAAGAGGGAAATATCAGAAAAGAGTAAGGGACGTACCTGCTAGAACGGTCCTGGCCCTCTCTCCGTCGTCACCGAAATACGGGCTAGGATCGGCGATGGTTCGGATACTCAGCAAACAGAGCGGTGCAGAATTTTCTTTCTTTCGTTTTTAGCCTAGGTCTGTTTTAGCAAAGCTGATAGGTTCAATTTAGGGTTTATTTTGGTTTAAAAGGGGGCCATTAAAATGCCGTCGTTTAGAGTCAATCCAATGACTCCTAAACGGCACCGTTCTGAAAACCCAACCCAGCGGTGACCCGGTCCGGGAAGGATCCGCGCTTCACAGGTCATTTGGTTTATTTATTCTACGGGTCCCTCTATGTTTACTGCAATTGTGATTGGATTTCTTTAATTATTTGTAATCGGTACCATGCATTTGTTTCTGTGCTCATTTAGGTCCAGATTTGAACGGCACCGTTTTGTGGATGATTGAGACTATTTCGATGCTTGTGTTTAATTGCCTGATTAGTCCCTTAATTCTAAAATTGATTTCAATTTAATACAAATCAAATTTTCTTTTTCAACTTCAACAAATTTTAAAAAAAATAGAATCATTTTTACTTTCATTTATTATAAAACTTAACATATGTTTTGATATTTAATTCTTAATAATATTTTAAATGCATTGTTGCCATAGTTTTAAAATTTAGTAAATTATTATTTTGATTTATTATTATACTTTCAAATTCATTATACACTATTAGTTGGAACTTGTTATATTTATTTTATTTTATTTCATTTTTTATGTTCAAATTCTATTTAAACTCTACTTTTTGATGTTTTATTATAATTATTGTATCATTCTTAAAATTGTTGTATCATATTTAAATTCACCTTCAAAAAATATTTTTTAAGCAAATTAATTCTCATTTTAATCTTTTTAACATTATTTTGATATTTAGCTTAATATTGTTTTCAAAATTTTTTATTAGCACAATTTTTAGAAAATAATACACAAATCCTTTCAAATTATTATTTTGAAAATATTAAACTCATTAAACATTATTTCAAAATTTTTATTGTATACTTTATTTTCAGATTTAGTACTATAATTGTTTCCATAGTTTTTTTAATATATCTATTAGCTACTTTATCTCTTTAAATGAAGTATTTTAGAATAACTTAAATCTTATTTTCATTATAAAATTATATGATTCTTTTGTATATATATATATAATTTATATGCAAACATTTTTAGTATTCATATATATGTACGAAAACGTGGTATTAACTTTGAACCTTTTTCTGTTACATAGTTTTAAACATAATCATTTAGTTGTTTAAGCATTTTTATTTTATTGGATTTATTAGTCGCATATTTATTAGTATTCAAGTTTATATGATGTTGTTAAATTCAATGTTGGTATTTGCATAACACTTATTTAATTGTTTCTTAGTTTAAACGTAGATTGTATTTTTTTCTTTTACATCATATGTATCGTTATCCAATCATGTTCTTTTGGCGAGAATTGCATTCCATTAAAATATTATAATCGTTTCATTTCAAAATTCAAAAAAGGGCTTAGTGTTAAATAATTCTCGAGAGAATTCTGCCCTAACTTACTGGGCTTCAATTCTTCTCGATGAATTTATATCATCAAGTATCTATAAGGCGTACATTTTTAAAATAAAATTCTTTAGATTTCAAAATGTTGGATCCTAACTTACTGGATATGATATTTTGTTATCTCGTTTTTTAAATAAAGGAAATATTTGGTGTTTAGGAATTTTAAGAAAATTGAACCCTAACTTACTGGGTTTTGGTTTCTCGAATGATCTAAATAACCAAATATCCTTCTCAAAATGTATGATTTTTTTAGAAAAGATGAATCTAACTTCGAAGATTGAATCGTTGTGCTCTAACTCACTGAGTGTGACGATTTATTTCTTTAAAGTGGGTAAGTTTTATTTTCCAATTCAATTATTAAAATTTTCTTTTCAAAGGATCGCTTTCTAATTTTATTAAATTCTCGACACTAAGACATTAAACAACTGATACGGTACCTATTTTGGGCGTCAGGAGGGTGCTAACCCTTCCTCGTGCGTAAACGACTCCCGAACCTGTTTTCTCAACTTAGTAGACCAAAATCATTTTAATGGTGAATCGATCACACCTTAATAAAAGATCAGTGGCGACTCCCGTTTTCATTTTAAAAGTCGATCCCCATTTTTCCAAATTAAAAAGTGGTTTCGACACATGTGATTTTGAAAAATGTCAATTTTGGATTTTGCTAGCTATAAGTAAAACTTTCTTTAAAAAACTGACACTTTTTCTTATAGAAAAGTTTCAAATTTTACTTAAAAATTTGACTTCATTAGCATTTTATGCAGATATTTCATAAGATGGAAAAAAAACAATCATATATATACTCTCATGCATGTGCTAATTCTTCACAGTTTAGCAATTAGCAAAGAAAAATAAAAACCTTAAATTAGTACTGTGTCTCTGCATATACTGCAAAACGGTGATGAGTTTAATCCATGGCGTTTTGTTTTTAATTTTTTGGACATTTACATTATCTCTTGTCATGTCTCGAACAATTAATGAAAGCGCCATTGTTGACAAACATGAGCAATGGATAGTTGATTACAGTCGAAAATATGAGAGCAACTTAGAGAAGGAAAAACGTCTTAATATATTTAAGGACAACTTGAAATATATTGAGAGTTTTAACAATGACAAAAATAAAAGTTTTAAGTTAAGTCTCAATAAATTTGCAGATATGACGCATGATGAATTTATTGTAGCTCACACTGGATACAAGATGGGGGACAATTCCACTATGTCCCAATCAACATCATTTATGTATGAAAGCTTCTCAGACGTTCCAACGAGCATCGATTGGAGGAAGAAAGGTGCCGTCACGCCCATTAAGTCTCAGGGTAACTGTGGTAAGTCCCAGTTTACACACTTGCAAAATATTTATTATATTTTCTTAATTAGATCATCATATTTCAAATTCTGTGATTCAAATTTTGAGTATATTAAAATGTTAAACGCCCGTGTGGGGCATACACCTGTGTGGCCATTCATATGGTCACGAAACAACATCGAAACAGCCTGAAAATCATGCTTTTGATGCCGAAACGATCCCCAACCCTTGGTAACCCAGAATTATGGCAAAACATATAGAATTTCATGCAATTCAGTAAAAATACGATACTTCAAATAACCAATTTCTTAAACACACAAGACATTATCAAATTCCACCTCAATTCGATACCGAAGTTAAACCGTTTCAGAACACACACCTTAGAACGCAATATTAAGCACCAAGGATCAATCGATTCGCTCTCATCAAACTGTTCGGAAACCTCAATTTCACACATAAACTTAAAATATAAGAACTTCAATCAACAAATAATAGAAACAGAAGCAATTCTATCATAAACCCTCATGAACAAAACCTACCCGCTTCACCTCCGATAAAACAAAACACACGAGGACGATCAGTCTTGACAGACAACATGTAACGTGAGTGTAAAATGGAAGAAACAATAAATCAAAAGAACTGAAATTTGGGGAAAGAACCGAAAAATAACAGAGGGAACAAAAAAAAAGGGAAAAGGAAATGGAAAAGAATGTGAAACTAAAAAACCTCTCTTTCAAATTTTAAAAGTAAATCTTTAAAAATTAAAAAGCAAAACCAAAATAAATTAAATCCTCAAAACACACATAAGGATTTGAATCCAAAACCCAAAGGTAAACTAACACACTCACCACCACCAAACCAATAAGCTTATTCTAATATTAAAACGTGAAAACCCACTCAAGTGCTCGACCTATTCAATGACCCTAACCACAACCTCAAAACTTCTAACCCCAAATTCCGGGGTATTCCAAGAGGTATTGATACCTGATATGAAATTTTGAAAACTTTGCAATTTGGTCTTATTTCATACTCGGGTCAACAATTAAGCTGTCGTAAGTTTGATTAAACCTCGAATTTTATTATGTCTCGTATTGTAAATGTGTATCACATGTTTGTATGTTTGAATTATTATTTTACTGTATTATTAATTGTAGTTGCTCCGGTAATGAATGTAATATTCTATTGCTCGAACATGGCAATTGGATCGAGCAAGGAGTGTTAGAAAGGATCGAGCAATGGGTGTTACAAAGTGCATGAATTGCAAATTCTAGCTTCAAAATTTCTAATTCACTTCAAATTTTTACAAATTTATCCAAGAAAGATTGTAATCCACATTACCAACAAACATATAATATAAAGAATTTAAATAACCAATTTTTTATAATTTATGTAATTAAGTTAGGCCCTAACCCACTAGATAGGTGGGCTACCGATTGGGACTTTTATATTTCAAAATTTAGGCACTTAAAGCTTTAGTTTGGTGGTGCAAACTATTTTGTTTGCATCGAAACTAATTTATTGAAATAACATAATCTTCTTAAAATGTTTTCGAATTGAAGAAACATAATTTTATGGTAAATCGTTATGTTATGAAAAAAAACATACCTTATGCCACGAGTTATGTTTGTGCTGAGTCACATATTCTTTGATGAAAAGAAACAAGCAGTGCCTATCTAATACTCAAATGTGCTATTTTCACTGTTCTGTTCTTTTCATTGTTTATGACTTATTGTATTCCAGAGACAAACTTAAAAGCATTAAAGGAAAGTGTTTTTCACGCCTCAAGTCTTAACTATATTCTCTTCTTCTTATTCCTTGCAACACTAGTTCCTAACCATCATCACCATGTCACAATTGGAACACCACACTAACATGTTGATTACCCTACTTTATGATACTTTGCCAACACCCCAAAATTTTCCAGGAGACGAAATATCTTGGTTAAAAAACATCTAATAAGCTTTTTAATTTCATCTAATATTTATTTACTGTCACTTTTAAGCAATGTCTTTCCACTACCAATAAAGTTAACATGTAGGGATTAAAATGCCAATTTTTCAAACAAACAGAAGCTAAAATATTCTTTTTAACAGTGGAGTTTTTAGTTTCTGTAAGCAGAGTTTAGAGGGTGTCACATACTCCTTTAAGGTGTAGTAAAAATTAAAAGAGTAAACTACACAGATAGTCACCAAATTATAATTTTTTTTATATTTTAAGCACCTAAAATAAAAGGTTTGCAATTTAAGCACTCACATTACATTGCTCAATTATTTTGATTACCCCTGTTACTATCGCAAACGACAAGCTGACGCAGCAATTAAAAAAGTCAGTATAATAATAAATATAGCCTTTAATTTTTACAAATTATATCGATTTAGTCATAATTTTAAAAAATTAACTCTCAAAATTTATAAATATTTTCAAAATATATAATAATAAATTAAAATTTTGTATTAATATGTATTAAATAAACATAATATTAATATAATTATTTTTATTTAACATTAATATAACATTTAAATGTATTATCATGTTTATAAAATTATTTATGTATGTTTATATATTTCATTGAATTTTTTAGAATTAATATTTATTTCAATCAATTTTTAAGTATATATACATTCATAGAGTGCTAGTTCTTCACAACTTGGTAATTAGCAAAGAAAAAACCCAGAAATTAGTGTAGTATCCCACCATATACTGCAAAACAACAAGATGAGTTTAATCCATGCCTTTTTGTTTTTAATTTTTGGGACATTGGCATCTCTTGCTATGTCCCGAACAATCTATGAAGCCTCTGTTGTTGATAAACATGAGCAATGGATGGTTGATTATGGTCGAAAATATGAGAGCAAATTAGAGAAGGAGAAGCGTCTTAATATATTCAAAGAGAATTTGGAATACATTGAGAGCTTCAACAATGGTGGATAGAAGTTTTAAGTTAAGCCTGAATGAATTTGCAGACATGACACAAGATGAATTCATTGCAGCTCACACTGGATACAAGATGCAAGACAACCCCATAATGCCTGAGTCAACGTCGTTCAGGTATGAGAACGTATCAGATGTTCCGACAAACTTTGATTGGAGGGACCAAGGTGCAGTCACTCCTATTAAGAATCAAGGTCAATGTGGTAAGTAATAATTTATATATATACATAAAATTGTTGACTGAGTAAGCAATCTTTTTAGAAAGTGAATTACATACAACACGTCGCTTTTAAAGATTACATGCGATATATATAGGCTTGGCTACTAACATTTACATGTTTTAGCAAAATGACCATAATTGTATTTTTGAGTCTTTTTTAGCCATCAACTTTTGGTTTTTTTTTTCAAATCATCTGTTCTAACAAATTTGATGAAAGTATCGTTAAAAAAGTTAACGAGTATGATGTGGAATTTTATATGTAGAATATTTTAGTGAAATGTAATTTATTACTTAGACAACCCAATAAGATAATTACATGTGGAAAATAATAAAATAAATAAATAATACAAGAAATTTCAAAAAATAACTCTTAATTGAAACCTCTCGGTAAATAAACATACGAAAGATTGAAATATTTTGAAAAAAATTGAAACCTTGAACCATTTTCTTTAAATTAAGATTTTTTTTAATTTCATATATTATTTATTTATTTTATTGTTTTTCACATGTAATTATCTTATTGAGTTATCTAAGTAATAAATTACATTTCATTAAAAATATTTCACATATGTTAGAAAAAAGAGCAAAAATTGATGGTCAGAAAAGGCTCAAAAATACAATCAGGGCTATTTTGACAAAACATATATATGTTAGTGACCAAATTTGTCATTAAGTCTAAATAATAAAACTTAAGGTTTGAAATTAATAATGATAGATGTGATATGTATTAAATTAAAATAAAAAAATAGTTTAAATTGCAAGTAAAAAAATTAAACAAGTAAATATATTATATTAAAAATAATAAATACGACCCGCTTGTTAATTTTGATATTGTCACTTCTCTTGAATTATTACCAAGTTGATTTGTGATCAACTCAACCAATAACATCATCAATATATAAACAATGGCGGAAAATATTTTTATAATAAATTTAAAATATATAAAAATATAAAATAAAATCTTGATTAAAGGGTAATTTTTTTATAAATATTTGCCACATGGGTTTAGATCCCATTTTATGCAAAATTTTTATTTATTTTTTTAATAATTTGAAAAGACAGTTATTATTGTAATAGTATAATTTACTTCACCTGTAACATTATTTTTGTATTTTCCTTTATGATTTGTACTCAATCAAAAGTTTATATATTATTATAGATTGGCGTTGAAGCATTCATTTATTTATTTATTTTCATTAATTGCTTTAAACTTAACAACGGGTTATTGTTGGTTTACTTTTGCAGGATGTTGTTGGGCATTTTCAGCAGTGGCAGCCGTTGAAGGGATAATCCAAATCAAAACTGGTAAATTAATCTCATTATCTGAGCAACAACTGTTGGATTGCAGCACAAATGGAGGAAACCAAGGTTGTAGTGGAGGATGGATGATGAATGCTTTTGAATACATCACCCAAAACCAAGGAATAACCACCGAAGAAAGCTACCCATATCAACAAATGCAAGAAACTTGCGACACACAGATAAACAAAGTTTCCACCATCAATGGCTATCAAATGGTGCCTCAAAACGACGAAGAAGCATTACTTAAGGCCGTCACAAATCAACCGGTCTCGGTGGCACTCGATGGATATGGACAATCCTTTCAGTTTTACAAAGGTGGAGTGTTTACAGGAGATTGTAGCAATGATCTCACCCATGCAGTCACCATTGTTGGATATGGAACAAGTGAAGAAGGTTTAAACTATTGGCTGATTAAGAATTCATGGGGAGAAACTTGGGGTGAAAATGGGTATATGAGGATTCAAAGGGATGTGAATACACCAGGTGGGTTATGTGGCATCGCCATGAAAGCTTCGTATCCAATTGCATAAGTTCATATAATGGACATTTCTCTACTGATATAAGTGGTTGTACTAGATCAATGTTTGAGGATATTTTTCTCAAAAACTTATTAAATATTTTCTTTTTTACAACTGAAATTTATTTATAAGACAATATTTTATAGTAATTAATATCTTATATATGTATTTATTGGGGATGGCCCAAAAGTCCCACTGTGCCCTACATTATATATTGTTAAGTATGAAATCAAGTGGAAGCTGGAAATAAGTGTCACTTTTATTGAAGATAGAAAGCTGACCTTTGTAGCCTTACAAATGACAAATATAGAATCACAACACCTATATCACCTATAAATAAGGATCACCACTAGTTTAAACAAATACACAAAGTTGTTCCTAAAGAATAGGACTTATTGAAACAGAAAAACAACTTTGAAAGCACTAAATAATTCAAACAATTCTTCCCCTAAATTGTTCTGCATATTTGCAGTTAGTTTACTTCTCCACAAATTCCAAGCTTTTCCCTAAGCTTTTCAAATGTCTCAAACTTCAATTCCTTAGTCATGATGTCTATTGTCTGCTCCTTTGTTCCACAATGGACAAGCTTAATAAATTTATCATTAGACAATTCACGAAGGAAGTGGTACCTTACATGAATGTGTTTGCTCCTTCCATGCAATACGACATTCTTTGATAGTTTGATGGTGGAGGTGTTGTCACAATATAATGTGATTCTTTCTTTTTGAGGATGATTGAATGAATCCAAGATTCTTCTCATCCAAATTGCTTGACAAGCACATGACACTACTGCTACGAACTCTGGTTCGGTGGTAGATAAGGTCACTATTGGCTATTTTTTCGAAGACCACGCAACGGCACTTTCTCCGAACAGAAAAACATATCCTGAAGCGATCCTTCTGTCATCTTGATCCCCAGCATAATCACTGTCTGTGTAGCCAACTAACTCGCCAGTTCCGCCTTTTTTGTACAAAATGCCCAGCTCTAAGGATAAAGATCTAATTTATAGAGGAAGCGTTGTAAATATCAATTAGCGAGGTTTTGAGCCGATACAATAAATAAGAACTACTTATTTATGTCATGATATGAGATAAAAATTAGGAATCGACTTATGGAATAGAGCCGATCCCCTAAGTTATTGAGCAGCGGTGTAGCTTAAGATCCCAAAGATAGTAAGTCTTTTTTATGAGGAAAAAGTCTTTTTCAAGGATTCTATATAAATTTCTATATGATATGAAACCAAGATAGTTACCTTTCAGAAAAATCTAACGGATGACAACCCCGAAATGCCTATGCTTTATTTTTCTGAAGGTGGGAGAAAAGATAAAACTTATTATTAATTTAATCCAAATTAGAGTTTGAAACTCATGTAATTAACCCCTTCCTTTTATATATCAAAGGAGCCTTTTTGTTGTATTAAGATGAAGTTCAGCAGGTTTTTCCATATATTGACTCACCAGTCCAACCATATACATTAGATCTGGCCTGGTCGTAGTTAAATATCGAAGACTCCCCACAATTTTCTTATAACCAGTGACATCTACTTTGACTCCATCTTCATTTTTCACGAGTTTGTTCCTGGAACAATAGGACTTCTAACAGAGTTGCAGCTTAACATTCCAAATCCCTCAAGAACTTCATTAGCATACTTCTTTCGACTAATAAATATGCCTTTATCATTCTGTAACACTTCAACTCCAAGAAAGTATTTCATCTTTCCAAGATTAGTCATTTCAAATTCTCGCATCATGGAATTTTTAAAAGCTTTAATTATTTCCTCATCATTTCCCGTGAATATGAGATCATCAACATACGAACTAACAATCAAAATTCTTCCTTTTGAATCAGTTTGAATAAAAAGAGTAGGTTCAAATGGGCACCTTTCAAAACTTTCCTTTGTAAAATAGGACTCAATGTGACTATACCATTCTCTTGGAGCTTGCTTAAGACTGTACAAGGCCTTTTTTAATTTGTAGACTTTATGCTCTTCCATCTTTCTCAAAGCCACGCGTTGATCAACAAAGACTTCCTCCACTAGCTCTCCATGAAGGAAAGTGCTTTTAACATCAAGTTGGTAGATATTCCAACCTTTTTGCGCAGCCATTGCAATCACCATTCAGATTGTATCCCATTTTGCAATTGGTTGTAATCAATTACATATTTCTGGGCATATCCCTTTGCCACCAATTGTGCCTTGTGTTTGTCAATCTCACCAAGTTCATTTAGCTTGGTTTTGAACACCTATTTTACTTCGATATTCTTTGCACCAATCAACAATTCCATCAATTCTCATGTTTCATTTTTTTCAATGGCTTGAATCTCTAGTTTCATAGCTTTAAGCCATTTTTCGCTTACAACAACTTCTTTAAAAGTGATTGGATCTACTGTGGTGTATAGAACCAAGTTATTGACTTCTTCGTATTCATCAGAAAGGCCTAGTCCTGCACCACTCACATAATCTTTTTGCCACTCTGGTGCTCTTCTATTCTCCCTTCTAATCCTCTCTTGATCTGCAGCTAGAATGTTTGGACCTGGTGGTTTTTTCCAACTACTTCCTCTATGTTTGGTACAACGACATCATCTTCACTCACATCATCCTCAAGAGTAATATCTTCCCATTCCAACTCTTTGTTTGCATCCTCTGAATTTTTACTCCAATCCTAGCCTTTATCTTCTTCAAAAACAACATCACAACTTATCACAATACGCCTAGAGACTGGATCATACAATCGATAAGCCTTGGATTCATTACTCACACCAAAGAAAACACATTTGTAGCTTTTGTCGTCTAACTTTGTTCTTCTTTATTCAGGTATGTGTACATGGGCAACACACCTGAACACTCAAAAATAGTCCACAGAAGGTGTAACATTACTCCTAACCTCTTCTGGTGTTCATCTATTCACGGGTACTATCAAGCTCCTGTTCATCACATAGGTACACCATTGAACTACTTCTGCCCAAAATTCTTTTGGCAGATTTTTTCAAATAACATGCTTCGAACCGAGTTCATAATGGTTCGATTCCTCTTCTTCTGCTACTCCATTTTGTTGCTAGGTGTAGGCTGTAGTCAATTGCCTGCAAATACCATTCTCCATATAGAAATTATTAAATTTATGGGAGGTGAACTCTCCACCCTTATCTATGTGTAAGCAAGCTATACGCTTTCCACTTTCATTCTCAACATATTTTTTAAAGTTCTGCAATACCTCAAACATCACTAATTTTTCATGCAAGAAATAGACCCAAATTTTGCAACTAAAATCATCAATAAAATTGAGTAAGTACCTCTTCCCACCTATAAAAATCAGTGTAATTGGTCCACAAATGTCAGAATGTATCAACTGCAACTTTCTTGATGCTCTTCCATTTTCTCCCTAATTTGCTTTCTGACCAAACAATGAGTATATAATTTGATTGGAATGCTGATTGTTGGTAAGCCATGAACTAACCTTTTGGACTGCATCATATGTAAGCTTTTGTAGTTCAAATGACCGAACCTATAGTGCCATAGATGAGAGATATATTTTGCGGTAGTTTGGAAGCATGATGAAACCAATGGTTGTGAGCATGGTAAAACAATAACATCCAATTTCTGGTCATTTTGGTTGTTACAATGAGCCCTCTTTGCAAATGATACAACTTGCACTCACCCTCTTAAATCAAATATCTATCCCTTTCTCTTGGAGCTATCCCATGTTCAACAAATAATTTTCTAGATCTGGAACAAAGAAAACTTCAAAGGTTACCTATTTAGTGCCTCCAATCTCTAATCTAACACTTCCTTTTCCCATTACTACCATTTTTGTATCATTTTCAAGCTTGACGAAGTGTCAAAAGATGTGAGCAAGATAAGAAAACCACTTCTTGTTCCCACACATATGATTCAAGCATCCCAAATTAAGAAACCATACGCCATCCTGTTGTGAGTTATGTGTCTCCACACACGTTATTAAGAGCAGCTCTTCCTCTTCATCAAGTTCCACAAAGTTGGCTTTACTCTCTCACCTTGGACATTTATACTGAAAATGCCCCAATTTGTGGCATTTATAGCATTCTACCCAGGCTTTGTCAAATGATCTCCTTCTACCTCTTCCACGCCCTCTATATGAATTTACACCACGTTCTCTACTTTCAAACCTTTCGTTACCAACAGTAACTTTTAAGGCATGATCTTCTTCTCTTTCCATTCTCATAAACTTTTGTTCATGTACAGATAATGAACTCTGCAATTCATCAACAGAGATGGTATGTGCATCTTTTTCCTCTTCGATAGATACTACCACATAGGTGAAACATTTTGTCAAAGTCCGCAAAATCTTCTCCACGATCACTGAGTCAAACATTATCTCCCCATTGCTCAGCATCTAGTTTGTTACAGCCATTACTTTAGTAAAATAATCTTTGATCGTTTCTCCTTTCTTCATTTCTGACACCTCAAATTCTCTTCTTAAGGTATTGAGAAGAGACCTTTTCACTCTCTCATTTCCACCAAACTTGCTGTTCAAAGAATCCCAAACAATTCTAGAGGTTCGTTTATCCAAAATCTACTCAAAAACAACACAATCTATGGCTTGATATAGATAGTGTTTGACCCTGTGATCCTTCATCTTTATCTCGTCCATCTGTGTCTATTGCATGATGGTCTGCACAATCATTGTTTTAGGCTCTTCGAAGCTTTTCTCAACTAGGTTCCACAATCCTTTAGACCTCAATAGATTTTCCATCAGCTCACTCCAATGGTCGTAGTGAAGACCATCAAAATGACGAATCTTTATAAGACTACCTTCACACTTTTCTTCACTCATATCCACTTATTTTCTCAACAACCTAGTTTGGATACCAGAATGTTAAGTATAACATTAAGTGAAAGCAAGAAATAAGTGCCAGTTTTGAAGATAAAAAGTTGGCTTTTTATAGCCTTACAAATGACAAATATAGAATCACAACTAACACCTATATCATCTACAAACAAGGATACCACTAGTTTAAACAAATGCAGAAAATTGTTTCGAAAGAATAGGACTTATTGAAACAGAAAAACAACTTTGAAAACACTAAATAATTCAAACATTTATGGGGGTGTTTCCATTACATATATATGAGAGAGAAAAAAGTGCAACAAAATGAAAAAAAAAGAGAAAAGAAAAGAAAAGTCTGAGTAGTTTTTTATCACAAAGACCATTTTTTTCTGTTTTTCAATTAGAGGTATATTTAGAATAGTTAGTATACTCAAATATCTTCGATATGTATGTTCTAATTTTCATTTGGGATACTGTAATTTCGGGTTTTTCAGCTTTCAAAGTTAACTACCATTAGTGTGATATTCACAACTTTTTCTTTTAGTGTACTTGTGATTACTTGGTTAATAACCTTTGTTAAGTTATATGCTCTTGTTGTGACTTTGTGTTGTAATTTTGTAGCAATGACTTCTTTATATAATGGAGTTTTAGGTGCACTTTCAAATCACGTGGTTTTTACCATTTTCTTTACGAAAAAAAACTCACATGTCCACATGCAATGACATGATATTAGAAAGGCATAATGACTTTTTAACCTTTCAACTTTACAAAAAAAATCATTTTAGTTCTCTGGTTAATTTTTCACATTTTTTAGCTCTTAAACTTGCATCGTTCCTCAAGTAACTCTAAAATGGATGGAAAATTTAATGTTCTTCTCCTCTTTCTCTCTTCATCTCTAATTGTTGTCATCATTGTGTCCAACCATTAATCAATCAGATTCTCAAATCAGCTTATTTATTATAGTGTTTGAGAGAGAAAAATGAAGCCATAAATTTCTAATTTTTTCCTCTCTTTTTTATGTTAGATCTAGCAGTATCTAAGTTTGTTTTCTTTTATTTTTGTTTTGGGTTCTCTTGAGAAGGTAAAACGGCAGAGAAAAGGCTTTGTTGAGCGTTGTTTTCTCTTTGTTAGAGGTTTCGGTTACATTTTGGAAGAGATAAGGGAGGTCAATTAGTGGATTTATGTTGGCTGAGTTTGATTTGGCTATGGTATTTCATGGATTGGATCATAAAAGAGCAAGCTATACTAAAAAATGGGTTACAATAGTGAGTATTCTTTTTTTGCTTTTCCTTTATTTTTTTGGTTGCATAGAATTTTGAGTGTTTAATGAAATTGTCTTTTGTAAGGTGGCATAATTATCGAAAATATCAGACCTTTACACTACAATGATTTACAAGGACAGAAACGAAGAAGATGAAGATGACTCCTTGCTCCCTCCACTCCTCAAATGTCTTCCTAAAGACATCAGAGGAGGTCCTACAGACTTTGATAACGATGACGATGCCGAAGATTTTGGGACTGTGATTGTGAAATCCAATTGCGGACATAACGCTCATGGTCAATTGTTGTATTTATTTAAGTCTTTGGCTACAGTTGTTGTGATCCCGATGAGGGCTAGGAGAGATGAACTGGACATTGATGATGATGATGAGAAGGGGGAGGAGAATGGAGATGGAAGAGATTTTGGGACGTTTCTGGTCAGATCGACGATGAGGAGTGAGAGGAAAGGGAGCGGTGGGTGTTAGGACAGTGAGGAGTGAGAGGGAAGGCGACGATGGTAGGGGTTGGGACATGTGGAGAGAAAGGGAAGCAGAGAGGGCATCTTGGAGTTGGAGATGGGCAAAATGCGAAGTAGAGGGAATGAAAGAAATGAGAGAAAGGGTAGGCATCTTTGAAATTGGTCAAGCATCTTTGACATGTCATCTACCTATAGTTGACTGATGGTCAACTCACGTTTCCTGTTAAAATTAGACCGATTTCTAGAAAAATCGTAACGTTTAGGGTGCCAATCCAAAAAAAAAAGATTAAGAGCTCAAAATTAAAAACTCATAAACTTTGAGGGTATTTTTTTACAATAATACTAAAAAATATAATATTAACCAAGACTTGTTTAAAGTAGTGATTAAAATTATCATATAGCATCCAAATGACACAATTTAAACCATGTTAACATATAACATCTCCTACAATATGATAATGATAAAAAAATCATAATATTAAAATATTTTTAAAAATAAAAATTACCATCACCGCCTCTGTATGATCGTGGATTAGAACACCCATGAAGGCAGATCCGTTAGATTGTCGGAAGCCCACATTGAAATTGACCTTGTAACGACCAATAATGTGAGGATCCCTGATTGGAAAAGAAGTTTGGACAGCAGACAATTCCATAAGGTAAGGTTTTATAAAAAACAACCACTTGTTGAGCTGAGCCATGTTTCTCTTCATTAATAAATTAACTGTGTATAGTAACAACATTGTTGGGACGATAACAACCTCAAACATTAATAATAAACATTCATTGCGTATGTGTCATAATGCCCATATAGTGACTATTATTTCCTGTGGCCCTGAAACACCAAGATAATGTAATATTATACCGAGGATGATGCTATCACAGCAAGCGAGGACTATAGACTTCTCTGATGATTAACAAAGTAAGCAATCTCTACTGAAAGTAAAAAATCTTTGGTCTGTAATGTCTGTTGATGTAAAATGGAAATAATGGTGATGGAAGTATGATTTTTAATATTTGGGAAAGGACTAAGTTGGAATTATGGTGACTTAGGGAGGACTAAGGTGAAATTTTCCATAATGTAAATGGGAGATTAAAGCTGCAATCAAACCATAATGCATAATGGCTATACAATTCAGTTATAGTGTGATGTTCTTAGCTGGAAAAAGATATTTATTAAGGCTTATCACTTTAAGGGAGGAAGGTAAGGAAACTTGTATATATATATATGTCTTTTGAAGGTAATCTAGATAAAGAAAATGTGGGTGCAAGCAAAGGTAAGATAGTAAACTAACTAGTGGAGCTCTATTTTGGGCATGTGCTCGCTCATTGAATTTCATTTACCTTAAATAAGTGTAACTTTGCCATTAAAATAACTAATTAATTGCATGAAAATTTTGGTAATGAAAATTATTAATAAGGGAACAAGGTTTGGTAATCGAGTGTATCTTAATTCAAACGATTAGTCGTGAAGCTCTTAACGTTATTTAGGAACTAGCTGTTGAAGGTTTCAAGTAAGCTCTGATTAGAAGAATTCATTGGCTCTTATCAAAATTCCTTTATTGGAGTATTCAACATATCCCTCGAGATGTGAATAAGTTTGCAGATAATTTGGTTAAGACGGTTCGCGATAAGAGAACATAATTGCACCTTTTGGAAGATCTCGCTTGAGGGACTAGTTTAATTTCTTTTGTTTGCTTTTATTTTGTTTCACCAAAAAAATAAAGAAAAGGTAATTAAGGGTGTGCTTGTTTCATGTAGAATGATTTATGGAATATTAATTTTTTTTGCATTTTTTTTGTATTTGTTTCGTGAAAAACAACTTGATCAATAGAAAATAATTTACCGATCAATAGAAATAAATCTTTTTTTTAAGGAAATTGACTTTCCCTATTGAGATGTGTAAGCCGTTTTCTAGAAAATAACCCTTTACAAGTAAATTTATTTTTATATAAAATTAATTTTAGTTAAGTTTAATATTATTATATTATAAATAAATTTTTAATTTTATTTTAAAAATATTAAAATATTAATATCAATGTAATAATTTTCAATATTTTTAATATTATAATTTTTTAATATTATTATGGGTAAACTACAAAAATAATTACTTATATTTGGGTTAAATAACGTTTTAGCCAGGTTTGATTTTATTTTGTATGACATTCCCTAGTTTTTAGGAGCGAAGGAAATTCTGTTGAAGCTGCTTCGTACCAAGAGTGATCCAAGAAATGCATTTAGAATGATCGGTTTCCATCTTTATTCTCTCTAATAGAATAATTGGATGGTAACTTTTGTTTCTTTGTTGATTTCCCTTCTGACGGTGGGGTGGTAGAGTAGCGGTGGAGTCTTGTACTAGCCATCTGGCTAGTTTTTTTGAAGTTTCATGATTTCACGTCAGATCATAGGCCCTGGATGAAGTGAAAGATTTCTACCTCTGGTTACAGGTTTTATTTGTTTTGTTTTTACTCTCTTTCGTGGTTTTCTTGTTTAATAGTTTTTTTTTATGTTTTCTTGCTTGAATTTTACGTCATGCAAAAACCGAGAAAGATGAATGGCTTAGAATTTATAATTTTTCTTTTGACTTTTCTTGATTATCCTTATTAAACTAATCTCTTGTCTTTTATGGGGGTTTCTCTTGCCTTTTGTGTTATTAAGTATAGGTATTTTAGATCTTCTTTTTAAACTTTAGCTATAAGTTTCGTTTTGTAGTTCTCTTTGGATCTCGGTTTCTTGTTGTTTTTCTTCGTTTGTTGCTTGTTCTCTTGGTGTGCGATTTCCTTGGTATTCTTACTCTGGCTATAGCTGTTTATTGCTGGGCTATTTTCTGGGTGTTTGTTGGAGGAGAGAGGGCTTGTAAGAATCTTTGGACATTACCTGCGATAATCATGGAAGAGGATATCAGTATTTTGCTAACGAAATTAAGTTTTTCAGAGGAAGAAACAAACAGGGTGGTCAGTAAAAAGGCAAACATGGATAACTCAAAAGGATATGAACATTAGGCTATAGGTAAATTGATGACAAAGGAGAAAGTGAACAGAGAGGCAGTGTACAGAGTCTTTAAATCACTATGGTATACAAAAGAGGAGGTGAATTTTGTAGCAATAAAAGAAGGGGGTATATTGGTAAAATTTTGTAATGAAGAAGATAGAAAAAGAATTCTTAATCTCTCTCCTTGGTTGTTTGACCAATGCTTGTTTAACATGGTCCCATAAAATAAAGACAAAACAATGGAAGATTATGATCGATTTTAATCATTCACCTTTTTGGGTCAGAGTATCCAACATACCGATGGAGTACATGGATAGAGATATGGCGTTGGAGGTAGGTAATGCGATAGGGGAAGTCTTAGCTATAGATTGACGAGACAGAGATGGACGATGGACTGAATATATGCGCATTAGAATTAATATTGATAAAAACAAGTCGTTGCGAAGGGTTCTTCATTATATTGATCACGAAAGGGAGGAGTCTGTATGTGCAATCAGATATGAGAAGTTACCAAGATTCTATTACATTTGAGGGTTGATTGGTCATACGACACAAAAATTCAATGAGTAGATGATTAATAATGAGAGCCAAGATAATATATTTCAATACGGTAATTGGTTAAGAGTTCCAGAAAAAGTTATTGTTGGTGCAACAGCAGAATCAAACAGACTCAGCAAGTTTCTTGTCGAGCAAGCCTCGAATCTTGCTGAGCAAACAAACAATTTCGAGTTGAAGAAAGAAGAAAATAAGCTGAGGAAATTTGAGAGAATATTGATGAACAAAGCTGATTTCATTCATATGTTGAACAATGGCATAATGCCAATACATAAACCAAGCAATTTGCTTGTCAAAATCTGCATAATGATACCTAATCATCACCTACTACCACTAATACATTGAAACTTGAAAAACTAAGCTTACACACTTAAACAAAGCTGACTTAACAGCTCAATTGTCATCAAAATTACATCAATCATAAACCTAACATAGTTCTAAATGAACTAAAGTACATTACATTAACTTAAGATTACTAGATGAACAAAATAGGAAAAGTTCAGCTCGTTCCAACAGCTCCTGCACGACTTGGTCTTCATGGCCTGCATGCTGTCGAGTTTGCTGCATGCTGAACCAACTTCATCACTCCTCCTTGGTTTGCATGGAGCAAACACCTAGCTTCTTTCTTAGATATTCAAACCTTGTGACACTAAGAGCTTTGGTTAAAATGTCAGCAAGTTGATCTTCTGAATTACAGTGGATCAGCTTTACTTCCTGAGCTTGCTCCATTTCTCGAACAACATGCAACTTTATGCTGAAATGTTTTGTTCTTCCATGGAACACTGGATTTTTAGCAATTGCTACTGCAGATTGGTTGTCACAGAAGATCTCAGTAGCTTCCTCTTGATGCACATTCAAGTCAGCCAATATTTTTCTTAGCCATATGGCTTGGTTGACGGCACTTGCTGTTGCCACATACTCTGCTTCAGCAGTAGATTGAGCTACTAGACTTTGCTTCTTTGAGCTCCAACAAAACATGGCTGAACCAAGGTTAAAAGCATACCCTGAGGTGCTTTTCATGTCATCTATCGAGCCATCGCAGTCACTATCAGTGTAGCCAACCAGCTTCAGATTTCCTTCTTTGCTGTACTTCAAACCATAGTTTAAAGTGCCTTTGACATATCTCAGCACTCTCTTTGCAGCTTGGAAATGCTTCTCATTGCAGCAATGCAAGAACCTTGAGAGCAATCCTATAGCATACATAATGTCTGGTCTAGTGGCAGTCAAGTATAGCAAGCAACCAACTAGACTCCTGTAGGTTGTTTCACAAACTTTCTTAAAATCACCTTGGCTCGATAGTTTTTCTCCAACAGCAACAGGTGTTTTAGTTGCCTTGCTGTTTTGCATGGAGAACTTGGTCAGAATCTTTGTGGCAAAGCTTCTCTGGCTTAGAAATATCTCATTCTGTACTTGAGACACCTCCATTCCAAGAAAGTATGACATCTCCCCAAGATCAGACATTTCAAACACTTCCTGCATCTTGGTCTTAAAATCAGCCAGCACTACTCGATCTCCTCCTGTCACCAGAAGATCATCAACATACAGGGACACAATGAGTTGTATTTGTGTCCCTTGTTTCTTGACATACAGTGTTGGCTCACTCTTGCTTCGATCGAATCCTAGATCAGTCAAGTAGCCATCAATTCTGCTATACCAGACCCTTGGAGCCTGCTTTAATCCATATAGGGCCTTCTTCAGTTTGTAGACCATATGCTCTCTGCCAGCTATTTCAAACCCTTGTGGTTGTTCAACATAGATGTCTTCATCTAAGAAACCATTCAGAAAAGCTGATTTCACATCAAGTTGATGGATCTTCCATTCAAGCTGTGCTGCTAAGGCAATCAGCAGTCTGATGGTGTCTAGCCTGGCCACTGGTGCAAAGGTCTCCAGGTAGTCCAAGCCATACCTCTAACTGAACCCCTTGACAACTAGCCTTGCTTTCAGCTTGTTCAAGGTACCATCAGCATTCTGCTTGGCTTTGTACACCCATTTCACCCCAATCACTTTCCTTTTGACTGGCCTTTCAACCAATTTCCAGGTGTGGTTCTTCTCAATCATGCTGATCTCCTCAGCCATTGCCTGCTTCCACCCTTGCTGAGCCTCAGCCTCTTCAAAGTTGCTTGGTTCAACTATGGCTACATGAGCCCTTTCATAAATTTCAGCCAATGGCCTTGTTCCTCTGACTGGTTCATCATCAATATCCATTTCAGGGACATCTTGGTCTGGCTCAGCTTGGTCTGCTGCAAGTTCTTCAAAAACTTCTTCAGGTTCATGTCTTTCCCAGTTCCAACATGACCTCTCATCAAATACCACATCCCTGCTTACTGACACTTTGTTTGTTGAAGGATCTAAAATCCTATAGCCCTTCTTAACAGTGCTATAGCCCACCAAAACACCAGGTCGAGCCCTTTCAGACAATTTGTCCCTTTTAACAGCAGGTACATGTGCATAACAGATGCATCCAAAGACCTTCAGATGAGCCAGTGATGGCTTGAAGCTAAACCAGGCCTCGAATGGGGTCTTTTGATCCAAAGCCCTGGTTGGAAGTCTATTTTGAATGTATGTTGCAGTGTTAACTGCTTCTGCCCATAGTGCTTTAGGCAGATTCTTCTGAATCATCAAGCACCTGGCCATATCCATCAAACTCCTATTCTTCCTTTCACTTACCCCATTCTGCTGAGGTGTATATGTGTTGGCAAGTTGATGTTTGATGCCTGCCTTATCACAGAAGGCTTGGAACTGAGCTGAGGTGTACTCAGTCCCATTATCAGACCTTATGGTCTTCACCTTGCAGCCTGTTTCAGTCTCAGCAGCAGTTTTGAACTTCCAAAACACAGTGGCCACCTCTGATTTCTGTTTTAAGAAGTAAATCCAGCAATATCTCGAGAAATCATCAATGAACAGTATGAAATACCTGTTTCCACTTAATGACTCAGTCTTCATAGGTCCACACACATCAGTATGCACCAGTTAGAGTTTTTCAGAGGCTCTCCAGGCTTGATTCGAGGGAAATGGGAGTCTGGCCTGCTTTCCTAGCTGACATACTTCACATACATCATCATGGTCTACTGAGTTGATGAAGTTTTCAGCCAGGTCTTCTCTGATCATTCGGGCCATCGATCTGAAGTTGGCATGTCCCAGTCTTTGATGCCACAGCTTGGATTCATCTGAAGTGGCTGTGTAGGCAATGTCTGACTTTTTTGTCCAGTCAACCACAAAGCTCTTATCAGCCATAGGGACTGCCATCAGTTTGGATCCACTTGGATCACTGATTTGGCATTGGTGGTCTTTAAACACAACTGAGTAACCTTTTTCCAGCAACTGAGCTATGCTGAGCAGGTTTCTGTCAATTTCAGGCACCAACAGCACATTTGAAATCACTTTGGTACCTGTAAGGGTGCATATACGAACATCACCATTGCCTTCAGCTTGAATAAAATGACCATTTCCTATCTTGACTTTAGTTCTGCAGCTTCTGTCCAAAGACTTGAAGATTGCAGCATCAGGTGTCATGTGGTTGGTGCATCCACTGTCTAGGAGCAAACCAGATGAGGACCTTTCCTGAGCAGCTGAGCATGACACAGTAAAGACTTGCTCCTCTTGGTCACTGTCCTCCTTAGCTACTCGAGCCTCAGCTTTCATCTGTTGAGCCTGATTGCGCCTTGTTTTGGCCTTGCTCTTACAAACTCTCTCAACATGACCCTTTTTCTTACAATGCTGACACACAGCATCTGGATTAAACCAGCATTTTTCTTCTGAATGACCAGCCTTTCTGCAGTGCTTGCAAGTTTGACCTTCTCTCCTTGCAGCATCATCCTTTGACTTGTCTCTCTAGGCCTTCTTGCCTTTGTAGGCAGTATTTGTTCTTGCCTGAAAGGCACCTTCTTGGTGCTCCTCCAGTCTGCTTGCTCTCCTCTGCTCTTGAGCATATAGAGCATTGATCAACTCTGTCAGGGAGATGGTGGACAGGTCCCTTGAGTCCTCGAGAGATGAGATTTTTGCCTCATACCTCTCAGGCAGAGTTGCTATAACCTTCTCCACTATCCTAGCTTCATTGAACTGCTCTCCAAGGAGCCTGATGCTGTTAACCACAGCCATAATCCTGTCAGAATATTGCTTGACAGTTTCTTCTTCCTTCATATTCAAATTCTCGAAATCTCTCCTCAAGTTTAACAACTGTTGTTGCCTTGTCCTCTCAGTCCCTTGAAACTCTTCCTGCAACTTGTCCCAGGCCTGTTTTGGTGATTCACAGGCCATAATCCTTGTGAAAATCACATCAGACACTGAGTTTTGGATGCAAGACATAGCCTTGTGCCTCTTGGTCCTTTCATCAGCATGCTGCCTGATCTGAGCCACTGTTGGATTAGCTCTAAGTGGCTCTGGTTCAACACCAGAGTTGACCACCTCCCACAGATCAAATGCCTGCAGGTAGGTCTTCATTTTGACCACCCATATGTGATAGCCTTCTCCATTGAAGACTTGAGGTGCAGCTGGTGAAAAACTTGATGAAGCCATGGATTTGTATAACAGGTCCCTTAAGAAATAAGCTCTGATACCAATTGTTGGTGCAACAGCAGAATCAAACAGACTCAGCAAGTTTCTTGTCGAGCAAGCCTCGAATCTTGCTGAGCAAACAAACAATTTCGAGTTGAAGAAAGAAGAAAATAAGCTGAGGAAATTTGAGAGAATATTGATGAACAAAGCTGATTTCATTCATATGTTGAACAATGGCATAATGCCAATACATAAACCAAGCAATTTGCTTGTCAAAATCTGCATAATGATACCTAATCATCACCTACTACCACTAATACATTGAAACTTGAAAAACTAAGCTTACACACTTAAACAAAGCTGACTTAACAGCTCAATTGTCATCAAAATTACATCAATCATAAACCTAACATAGTTCTAAATGAACTAAAGTACATTACATTAACTTAAGATTACTAGATGAACAAAATAGGAAAAGTTCAGCTCGTTCCAGCAGCTCCTGCACGACTTGGTCTTCATGGCCTGCATGCTGTCAAGTTTGCTGCATGCTGAACCAACTTCATCAGTTATCAACCAAAATAATGGGTTGCTGAGGAATGGCATCGGAATGATTAAAGAGGATAATGTCAATGATAGAAAGTCATATAATAAATTCTGCAAGGTAATAGGGACGAATACGTTGAATGATCTAGTGGAAACAAAGCAAGTCAAAGACACAGATAATGAATCAGAACTAAGTACACCACAAGAAAAAAAGATCTATGAAAATTGGACGCGATAGTACAGGAAAAATAAAGTAAAAAAGGAAAAGAAATAGAGGACATAATGGGGAGTTATATGAAGTAAGCCCTACTAGAATAGTGCGCAGAAAGTTGATGAACGGCTCTACACCTTCAAAGGTAGTGGCTGGTGAATAGCCCCGCCAGGAACAATAAAGTTTCTCAACTGGAATTGTCGTAGGATCGGGTCACCTGCGACAATTCGGGAACTCAAGCAACTTTTTGTTGCCAATAGACCCGATATTATCTTCCTGTGTGAAACTAAAATGAATGCTATTGAATTCCAAAGAGTTCAAACAAGATGCAGGTTGCAAAATGGGCTTGTAGTAAATTCAGAAGGCCAGAGCGGAGGTCTTGTGTTGATGTGGAAAGATGAGTTGGATGTTACTATTCAAAGCTACTCAAAGCATCATATCGACTCTACTGTTAAGTTAGGATGTACCAGTATTATTAGGGTCACGGGATACTATGGTCATGCAAACCCTAGTGAACGTAATAACTCCTGGAATAGGCTTCGAAGAGTGGGTGAAGCTGTCAATGAGGACTGGGTGGTGGGAGGTGATTTTAACGCAATGTTGAATGAAACGGAGAAGTAAGGGGGCGTCGGATTGTTCGAGCGTATATGAATGATTTCAAAGATATTGTCGATGATTTGGACCTTGTGGATATTAAGCCAAACCAAGGGTGGTTCACATGGGTAAATAACAGAGAAAGGCATAGGTTAATAAAGGAAAGGCTTGATTGCTTCCTTACTTCTGTCTCTATGGTCGAAAAGTTTCCTTTCATTGCTTCTACTGTCATTCAGCAATCACAGTCTGATCATGACGCCATTCTTTTTTATCTGTATGGGCGTAAACCTAAGTGTTATCCCTGTGATAATAGAATCAAATTTCGTTATGAAGACTGCTGGGCCTTAGAGAAGGATATTAAGAGGATCATTAACAAGGATTGGATGCAAGGTGGGGGCAACTATGAGAACAAGCTAGAAAATGTTCGGGTGTCCCTGGGAAACTGGAAAAAGCAAAATTATTGGAGGATGAAGAGAGATATTAGCAGGCTGGAGGATAACATCAATAATATAGTTGATTCGACATGTAGAGGTGACAATGTAAAGATGCTGAGGGAGTATCGACGTAGGCTGAATCACTTGTATGATAGGGAGGAAAGGTACTGAGCACAAAGATCGAGGGTGCAATGGCTCAAGGAAGGAGATAGAAATACGAAGTACTTCCATGCTAAAGCTACAGGACGGTTAAAAAAGAATAGTATCGAGAAGATCAAATATGAGAATGGTAATTGAGTTATGGATAATAAGGAGATCTAAAGCTACTAGAAGCTATTTTTGGAACTTATTTCACTCTAATGGAAATGATATCACCCAGCTGGATTTGAGCTACATGAATGAGTGTATTACCAGAGATAATAACGTTTGGCTCATAAGGGAGTATAATGAGGCTGAAGTTAACAAGGCTAAAAAACAGATGGATCCCAGGAAAGCTCCTTGAATAGACGACTTATCTGGTAATTTTTTTAAGCAGCATTGGGACATTGTGGGTGCTGACACTACACGATTTTGTTTTGACATTCTTAATGGACAAGGAAATATCTTCTCACTTAATGAAATTGTTATCATTTTAATCCCTAAAAGTAGAGACCCTTGTGATTTCAGTAACTTTCAGCCGATAAGTTTGTGCAGGTATATCTATAAAATTATTGCTGAGGTGTTGGCAAACAGGCTGAAGGTTATACTTTCTGATTTTATTAGCTATAATCAAAGTGATTTTGTTCTGGGTAGGATGATTCATGATAATATTCTTATCGCACATGAACTTCTTCATTATCATAAAAACACCCGATACAGTTCCAATAAAGGTTGCAAGATCAAGCTAGACGTGAGTAAAACTTATAATCGTGTGGAGTAGAATTTTATTGAAGCGGTGATGCAACGAATGGGTTTTGCAAATCAGTGGATCGACAAAGCCATGGGGTGTGAACGTTCTGTTAAGTATTTAATCAAGTATAATAATTTGTTATCGGAAACCATTTACCTTGAAAGAGGCCTTCGTCAAGGTGATCCTCTATCCCCGTACTTGTTCTTATTCTGTATGGAAGCTTTCTCAAGAATGCTTATTCAGGCATAGAATAATGATTTGTTAAGAGGTATTCGTGCTATTGTGCATGGGCCTAGAATTAATCACTTATTCTTTGCAGACGATGCTCTTTTATTCGTTAGGAACAAAAAAAAGAGAGATAGAGTGCTTCATGAATACCCTTAGAAAGTTGACAAATGTTTCTGGTCTAGAAATAAATTTTGAAAAATCTATGGTTATGTTTAGCCCTAATACCCCTAGTGAACAAAAAAAAAGTTGTAATAATCTTTCAAGTATGAAGGTTGTGGATAAGTTAGATAAATACCTGCGTCTGCCCCTCCCCATTGGTAAAAGAAGAAGAGAGGCTTTTACTGATATTATTAATAGACTATCGTGCAGGATAAATAGCTGGACAAAAAGACTAGCAGAATTTGGTGGTCTGCTAAGGATAGTGGTAAATTCTGGTCTATGCTCCCCTGGAGAACTCTGTGTCAACCTAAGGGAATGGGTGGTATTGGTTTACGCAATATGAGACATTTTAATATAGCTCTCCTGCGCGCTAATTATGTAATGGGGCGTACGAGATGATAATGAAGGCCTAGATGATTTCACTAAAGACTTAAGATTTTGGTTAAATAGTCCAACCTTCTGTATAATAACTTTATTCAAGAATTTGTTTAGTATAAAAAGACAATTGTTATACACTTACATAAAATTTATACTACGTACTTCCATCAAATAAAAAAATAAAAATTATGTTCAGAAATAAAAATTAAAGATCCAAACAACTAAATTAAAAAAAAAAACATATTGTCGAAACCATTTTTTTGAAAACAAAAATACGTTATCAACATTAAAAACAAAAAAATTGGAGTCACCACCGATCCTTATTGAGGTGTGGTCGGCTCACCTTAAAAACTATTTTGGTCTATGAATTTTGAGAAAACAGGTTCGGGAGTCAGTTACGCACGAGGAAGGGTTAGCACCCTCGTAACGCCCAAAATCGGTACTGAATTGATTGTTTAATGTCTTGGTGTCGAAAATTTGAAAAGATTTTAAAAGAAAACTTTTTAACTTGAATGAATTAAAAATAATAAAACATTCGTATTTCAAAGAATTAAATGTCACACCCAATGTGTTAGGGCGCAACATTTTTTAATCTTCAAAATTAAGTTGTCTCTTGATTTTTTTAAAACTCATGCATTTAAATTTGAAAAGGATATTCAGTTATTTAGGTCGAATGAAAAAATCAAAACTCAGTAAGTTAGGGTTCAATTTTCCAAAATTCCTAAATACAGAATATTGCCTTTATTTTTAGAAATTCTTATTTCGAGGTGACAAAATGTCATGTCCAGTGAGTTAGGACCCAACATTTTTGGATTCCCGAGAATAAGCTTTTATTTGAAATTTGTACAATTTTATTGCAAAATAAATACTTGGCTATCGAGATTCATCGAATAGAATTGAAGCCTAGTAAGGTAGGACACAATCCTTCTCGAGAATCGTGAATACCAAATATTTTGAAAATTTACGAAATAAGATGATTTTCATGCTTCAATAAAAAACAAACATTTTAAAATATATATATATATACAAAGATATTTTAAAATGCTAATGAGAATAGCTTGAGCAACAATCCAATAAAAGATAAAATAAAATAAAATAAAATAACATAAAATAAAAACGAGTCAACTAATGTAAAAAAAACAGTAATAAACGAGTTGAATTAAAATGCTTTTGTAATTAAATGGGCAAAAAAAGATAGACATTTTGCGAAACAACAAAAACATAAATATATGAAAAATTTAACATATATACATATGTGTATGTACATAAAATATGAGGAATATATGTAGGTATACATATTTTAAAATTATGAAACAAAAATATATGTAAGTAAGTATGTTTATAAATACGTTTATAAAAATTATGATATATAGAAGTGTATAAAAGTATGCGTATTTTAAGATATGTGCATATATATTTACAAAATATATAAAAATGTATAAGTATAATATACAAATAAACTATGAAAATATGTATATATATGTGAAAAAATATGTATGTAAATAAATATATATAAAAATGAAATATATATATATTTAAAATATATGTATATATTTATAATAATTTTTTTAAAAATAAACGTATACATATATTATAGAAAATGTATGTATATATATAAAATATAGATGATGTATATGTATTATAAAGTATATATACATATATATATGATATATAGTGTATATGCGTATATTATAAGAAGTATGCATAAATACATGCCTATAATAATAATAATAATAATAATAATAATAATAATACCATACTAATAATAATAATAAGAGCGATAGTAAAAATAATTAATTTAATAATGAATAACTAAAAACAAATAGAGGACTAAATTGAAACAAGAATAAAGCATGTGGTTAAATTCAAAAGAAATAAAAAATGTTTAAACACATTTTGAAAAACAAGGGGGATCAAACGTGCAAATAGACCATTTAAAAACAAAAGCGCAGATCCTCCCAGGGTCGGATAGGGTCGCGGGTAATTGCCAAAACGGCGCCATTTTAAGGTCACTAATTTAGACCCCAAACGACGTCATTTAAACGCCCCAAATAAAACAACAACAAAACCCTAAAATCATTATCCCTTCTGCCATTTCGAAATCGCGCCACAGCTTTCCTCCCTCTCTGCCATCTCAGACCCATTTCGCTCCAATAGCGACGAGACGAAAGGGTCTTCTGACGACACTCACAATGGTAAGTCTCCCCTCTACTTCTTTTCTAAATTTTTGTTTTAAAAACTAAGAGGAAAATGAAATAAAAGATAGTAAAAAGAAAAGGGAAAAAAACGGAACCAATTGGTCACCTTCAAAAATTGTTTCTTTTTATTCCTTGTTTATGTGTTTTTAGATCTCCGATTGTGAAACCCTTTTGACAAAAAACATTTGGCTATTTATAGCCAAATACTTACAGAGAAAACAAAATAATTTTTTTACAATTTTGCTATATTTTCGGTCCCTCTCACTGTTCATGGTTCGTGTTTCTGTTGCAGGTGGGTACTTGCGGGATGTGCACAACGTGCGGGGCTGTTGAACGTGGGCAATTACTGCGGCGCCAGTTTGCTGCCACTGCTTAGGGTTTCTGCTATATTGTTTTTGCTGTGGGCCACACTGTAGTTGGGCTAGGGTTTAGGTTAGTGGGCTAGGTATTGGTTCATTTGTGTTTATGTTATTTGTAAAATGGACCTTTTTTTATATTTTTATTTATTTGGGCTCGGGCTTAAAATTGGGTATTACAGCTGCCCCTCTGTGCTCATTGTCATGTAACAGGAACAGAGAAAAGACTTTGAAATGGCCAATTTTGCCCGGTCGTATTGGACCTTAGAGCTCTTCCTTTTCTAGTAGCCTAATTCCAACCTACTGCGTCATCAGAGGTATAGGAACTAGAGCTTCAATCCACTCCACTACAACATCAGAGACATAGGATTTGTAACTTTTCGGGGGAACATTTGCTATCTTCAGTCAGCTCCACTGCAACTTCAAGGAGATAAGACTTGTAGCTTCAACTTGCTCCACTGAGATTTGACGCGACCTGCTCTTCTGTAATTCGTAGAGATGAGATCTATTTATTAATCCACTCCACTGCAACTTCAGGGAAATAAGACTAAATGCGATCTGCTCTCTGCAACTTCAGAGAGATAAGACTTACTATCTTTAATCCATTCCACTGCAACCTCAGGGGGATAGGATTTACTATCTTCAGTCTTTTCCGCTGCAATCAGAGAGATAAGACTTGATGCGATCTGCTCTACTGCAACTTCAGAGAGATAAGATCCATCACTTTAATTCACTCCACTGCAACTTCAGGGAGGTAGGATTATAGGCTTTAATCTACTCAACTGCAACTTCAGGGACATAAGATTCTCCGTCCTCAATCTGCTCCACTACAACTTCAGGGGGATAAGACTTGTTTGCGATCTACTCTCTGCAACTTCAGAAGAGATAAAATCTATGGTTTTAATCCACTCCACTGCAACATTAGGGAGATAGGATTATTGGCCTCGATCCGCTCTGCTACATCTTTAGGGAGATAAGATTCGCCATCTTCAATCTATTTAACTGCAATGTCTGGGAAACAAGATTCGCCATCGTAGCTTCAATCTGTTCCACCGCACAGCCAGAGAAGTAAGATTCGCCGTTGTGGCTTCAATATATTTAACTGTAATGTCAGGGAAACAAGATTCGCCATCATAGCTTCAATCTATTCCACTACACCGCCAGGGAAGTAAGATTCGCCGTTGTGGCTTCAATCTATTTAACTGCAATGTCGGGGAAACAAGATTCACCATCGTCGCTTCAATCTATTCCACTACACCGCTAGGGAAGTAAGATTCGCCATTGTGGCTTCAATCTATTTAACTGTAATGTGGGGGAAACAAGATTTGCGTCGTGACTTCAATCTATTCCCTTACACCGCCAGGGAAGTAAGATTCGCCGTTGCAGTTTGAATCTATTCCACTGTAATGCCAAAGAGATAGGATTCGCTGCCCACAGCTTTAATCTGCTCCACTTCAGCTAAACCAAGTCTTAACGTCAGGGAGATAAGATTCGCTGCCCTCAGCTTTGATCTACTCCGCTGCAACGCCAAGGAAGTAAGATTCATCGTTGTGGCTTCAATCTATTCTATTGCAACATCAAGGCGATAAGACTGGTGTCTTCAATCTGCTTCGCTGCCAGTACAGGAAGGCAAGATCTGCCATTTTCAACCTACTCCACTGCTGCTTAGGGAGACAAGGCTAGTATCTTCGATCTACTTCGTTCCCAATACAGGAAGATAAGATCTGCTATTTTCAACCTACTCCACTACTGCTCAAGGAGACAAAGCTGAGGTTTCACCGGTTTTTTCTCTGGGGAACATGACATGTATAATTCAATTTATGAACCTAATTATGCCAAGTAATTAGGATGTCATGATTAGAATGAATCAAATACTCCTCACTAGACGTGTATGAATGACAATTGAATGAATGTAGAATATTGTTATTATTTTTTCAAAAATGATCCCGCTTAGGTTGTCATTACTCAAAGTTCATTAAAGTTGTATCACTGACGCACTACAACGTCCTCTTGCTCGGTTAACATCTCTAAAAATCATTTAATCCAATTACCTCCCACTGTGAACTTCAAAGTTTAATCCACTGGGACACAAAATTTGTACCATCTTTTCACTGTAACCCCAAGGGTAAAAAATATGAATTTTCTCAATCTTCTCTTATCGCAATGAGAAGCACTTTTGGTCTTTTATACCATTCTCACGGTGTCATACCAAATGCCTATGCACAAATGAAGGATTTTTTTCTCCGAGGAAACCTCTTCTTATTACTTAGTGATCATTGCTTGCTTGTTCATTGAAGCCTTATCACCGACACGACATCTTGTCATTTTTTTCAATCAATGCTTTGACAACCAAATTTGAAGGGATAGTCTCAATTTAGACTTTTCCTTCCTAGATTTCCAACTTTTAAACTTGGTGCGTTCTAAACAATAGTCCTGTTTCAGGTTCCTGTATTATTTAGAAACCTCTAGAGTAATATGCAAAACTTCCCTTGTGAAAGTTTTATTAGTCCATTAATCATTATTCTAATGCAACATGTTTACAAAAAGAATATAACAAAGGATAAAATAGTATTAATTTGAGAGCATAGCTCGAAATGAATAAATTATCAAAAATAGTAAAGAAGAATAACAAAGAAATTGATTAGGAAAGCGTATCATGGAAAAGAATGAAGTGTTCAAAGAATAACAAATTTAGTATAAATAGTTTGAAGATTAGGTGCTCCAAATATCACAGCTTGAGCTTCTCTGTACAAACTTTTTGAAGACCATTCTGAATTTGACATGTGTTTAGGAGATCTGCAGTGCTCTGTCGATGCCCCAAGATGTCGCATACCCTTTCCTGCTGATTCAGGTATATCAAGACCACCACATGCCCCATCCTGATCAAAATCTGAGCTACCCTGATCACTTCCTGCCCTATTCTGATCAAAAATTGAGCCACCTTTTCGGGTTTCAACTCAAATCTCCTTTAGTCTAAGATGCTTCTGGCGGGTTTTCACCTTAGCCTCTCCATTTTTACTTTTCCATTTTTCATTTTTCATTTTCATGTTTTCATTTTTTTACATCTTTTTTTTGCGACTCAAAGTGCCCTTTGCGGCTTTTTTACCTTGGCCCTGTCCTTCTTTAAGCGAAGTATTTCTTGACTGAATCTGAGTTTACAGGATTAGACAAGTTTTTTACTATCTATTTCACTCAAGATCGTGCTCCTCCGGAAAAAGGTCTTCTTTACAACATAAGGACCTTCCCAATTTGGCACTCATTTTTCTCTAAAATCCTTTTGTAGAGGAAGAATCTTTTTCAATACCAGGTCTCCCTCGTGGAATTCTCTAGGACGAACCTTTTTGTTGTAAGCTCGCATCATCCGTTTTTGGTACATCTGACCGTGACGAATAGCTTTTAGCCTTCTTCTTTCAATTAGGTTCAACTGATCGTATCGAGATTGGATCTTCATCCTACTTCAGCTTAGCCAATACCCGGAGAGAAAGAATTTCAACTTTAATGGAAAAACCGTGATAAGCTAAAGAGAAAGGCATTGCCCCAGTAGAGGTTTTTGTTTCTTTTTCTTTTTTGTTTTTTGTTCTTCTTTTTCTTTTTCTCTTTCTTTTCTTTTCTTTTCTTTTCTTTCCCCCCCTTTTTTTTGGATTGAATATGCACTCATAGGATTAGGCAAGTCTTGTTCATCCCTTTCGATCAGAATCAATGTTATTCCAGATAAGGTCTTCCACATAAAATCTTCCACTTTCATTTTGTATGCGAAAGATCTTCTTTGGTATCTGGCTTCTCTCATAGAGCCTTTTGGGGTGAATTTTAACTATGACGAAAAAACTTAAGATCTTCCCCTTCAATACGGAAAAATGACAACTTGACTTTAATGGGCACAAACATGAGCAATGGATGGTTGATTTCAGTCGAAAATATGAGAGCAAATTAGAGAAGGAGAAGCGTCTTAATATATTCAAAGGCAACTTGGAATATATTGAGAGCTTCAAAAATGGCGGAAATGGGAGTTTTAAGTTAGGCCTCAATGAATTTGCAGACATGACACACGATGAATTCATTGCAACTCACACTGGATACAAGATGCAGAACAATCCCACATGGTTGGAATCAACATCGTTTATGTATGAAAACTACTCAAACGCTCCGAAAAGCTTCGATTGGAGGGACCAAAATGCCGTTACTCCTATTAAGAATCAGGGTAAATGTGGTAAGTCTCGATAATACATATAATTAAATTGGTGTTACGAGAATATTTTAATAATTTCACAACTGCGTTAGTTTTCATTTGATAGGTAACACTAAAATTAATTAAAAATTTAAAATAATTATATATACTGCTCCCCCGAGCATTTATTTATTCACTAATACTTGAGAAGGGTTATTTGTTGGTTTACTTTGCAGGATGTTGTTGGGCATTTTCAGCAGTGGCAGCCGTTGAAGGGTTAATCAAAATCACAACTGGTAAATTAATCCCATTATCTAAGCAACAACTGTTGGATTGCAGCAGAAATGGAGGAAAGCAAGGTTGCAAAGGAGGATGGATAATGAATGCTTTCGATTACATTAGCCAAAACCAATGAATAACCACTGAAAAAAGCTACCCATATCAACAAATGCAAAAAACTTGCGACACATAGATAAACAAAGTTGCCACCATTAGTGGCTATCGAATGGTACCGAAAAAAGACGAAGAAGCATTGCTTAAGGCCGTCGCGAATCAACCAGTCTCAGTTGCACTTGAAGGCCATGGACGAGACTTTCAGTTTTACAATGGTGGAGTGTTTACAGGAGATTGTGGAAATCCTCTCACCCATGCAGTCACCATTGTTGGATATCGGACAAGTAAAAAAGGTTTAAACTATTGGCTGATTAAGAATTCATGGGGACAAAGATGGGGTGAAAATGGGTATATGAAGATTCAAAGGAATGTGGAAAGGCAAGGTGGCTTATGTGGTATCGCCATGAAAGCTTCGTATCCAACTGCATAAGCTCATATTACTACAATTAGTTAGCCGTGTCAAATGGTCTAAGATATATGTTGTACTCGTGTTTTTCTTCCTTTCATTCGGTGTTGATGTTTGTGGTTTGTTTGGAACTATGAGTCCTGCACTCTTGCTAACCTTTTATCTATATAATGAATAAATCGTATCACCTTCGATCTTTTCTGCTATGTATATATCCACAATTCTTCCAAATCTCTCACATCTTATTTTAATCCAATATCTGCCAACATTTGGAGCTAAAATCTCTAACATACAGAGATTACAATTAAATTTTATATCAAAATTACGCATCTCACATTCATTAAAATTATTTGAATAAAATAACATCATAAATGCGAAGTAAGCCAATTTTTAAAAATTGACTTTACAAAATTATGAAATATCTACATAAAATGCCAATCAAAGTTAATATTTTAATTGCCTAACTTAAGAAATATCTAAATTAAATGCAAACCAACCATTTTTTAATGAATATTTTAGTTTTCTATTAGCAAAATCCAAAATTGACCGATAAAAAGCCTACTAAAATTTTTTTTCTTCATTCGAACTGATCTGTTGTAAATACAACAAGAGCAACATTCAAAAGTTCAAATTTACAGCGTCCCATAATGTAACATTTTCAACAATAGAAAACCGACGTTTGACATCAAATCTAACGCTCACCACCTAGCTTTAAAATGTCTCCATGATTTATACCTGCTATCGCCAAATTTGAGGCCATTTCATTTCCTTTCTTTTCTGCCATAGAAAATACAACATTACCTACATTTTCAATTTCCCTCTCAATATCTGCAAATGTTGATTGGAGTGATAATGGTCTCATTGACTTGTTTGCACACCAGTTGAACACCACTTTAGAACCAATTTCTACAAACAGTGAGTCATTTATCTTCCATTCCAGAGATATAAATACTTCCAATGCTAAAAGCACCGCTCCTGCCTCTGTCGAATCTGTTAAATAAACTTAAATGAAAGTTAAGACTTATGTAAATGCAAGGTCAAGAGTTATGTTGTTTTTTAATGGGTTTAAATTAGTAGTTTTTTGTTTAGGAAAATGAAAGGTCAAGAGTCATTGGTTTATGGTTATTATTAGATTTTAATATTTTTAGTTTTTTGTTGTTTTAAAGGGTAGACTATAGCCTATAAATAGTTTGTAAGCTTTTGATTTTATAAGAGAGAACAATTTTATGTTGAGAACATTTTCTACAATTTGGTATCTGAGCTATGGAGAGTGTGACTAGTAATGTGCCATTGCCTCGACTAACAAAGGTGAACTATGAGAATTGTAGCATCCAAACGAAAGCTCTTCTCGGGTCTCAAGATGGTTGGGAGGTGGTCCAAGAAGGTTTCGTAGAACCGACAACTACTGCGGGATATACGGCGGCTCAAAATAAGGCGTTGAAAGAAATGCAGTCGAAAGATAAGGTGGCATTGTACATGTTATTTCGAGCCGTTGATGAGTCGGGCTTTGAGAAGATTGCAAGTTCGACAACTTCAAAAGAAGCGTGGGACATTTTAGCAAAGGTGTACAAATGAGCCGACCGAGTTAAACAAGTCCGCCTTCAAACTCTTCGTGGCGAGCTGGAAGGCATGAAGATGAAGGAATCGGAAGGTGTCTCCGACTACATTACGCGTGTTCAAACCGTGGTGAACCAACTCAACCAAAACGGAGAAGCGTTAACCGATGCACGAGTTATGGAGAAGATGTTGAGATCATTAACTGACAGTTTCGAGAATGTCGTATGTGCCATTGAAGAGTTAAAAGATCTAGCAACGCTCACAGTCGATGAACTCGCCGGTTCTCTCGAGGCACATGAACAACGTAAGAAGAAGAAGAAGAAAGAGGAGACACTCGAGCAAGCACTTCAAACCAAGGCATCAATCAAAGACGAAAAGGTTCTCTATTCTCAAAGCCTTCGAGGTAGAGGTCGTGGTCGTGGAGATCGAAGAAATGGTCGTGGTGGAAAAGGCCGTGGTCAAGAAGGAAATTATAAAGAGAAGGAGCATTCAAACCAACAAAATTGGCATGGAAGAAGACGTGGTCGTGGAAGAGGCGGATGGTCGAATTATTCCAATGTCGAGTGCTACAAGTGTGGCAAATATGGTCACTATGGGAAGGATTGTAACTCTGATAAGTGTTACAATTGTGGTAAGGTGGGACATTTCGCGAAAGAATGTCGCGTCTCAAAAAAGGTGGAAGAGACAACCAACCTACCCACGGAAAATGAGGAGGCAAAAGAAGGTTTTCTCTTGATGGCACACAACAAAGTCGACACCAACAACAACATGGTGTGGTACCTTGACACAGGTGCAAGCAACCATATGTGTGGGCTCAAGCACCTATTCAAAGAGATGCAAAAGGTTGAAACGGGACATGTGTCATTTGGAGATGCGTCGAAGGTTGAGGTAAAAGGCCAAGGTACCATTTGTTATTTACAAAATGATGGGTTAGTTGGGTCAATCCATGATGTGTATTACGTACCAGACCTCAAGAGCAACATTTTGAGTATGAGGCAACTCATGGAAAAAGGTTATTCGGTACTTATGAAAGATCGAGTGTTACACTTGAAAGATAAGGAAGGGTGTTTGGTCACTCGAGTTGAAATGGAGAGAAATCGCATGTTCAGGTTGGATCTGAAAAGTGTTCGAGGAAAATGTTTGCGAGTTGATGTTGAAGACAAGGTGTCGTTGTGGCATCTCCATTTTGGCCATCTACATTATGGTGGTCTAAACGAGTTGGAGAAGAAGAATTTGGTGCATGGGCTACCAGACATGGACTATGAGGGAAAATTTTGTGAAGAATGTGTGCTCGGTAAGCATGCGAGAACTTCGTTTCAAAAGAAGGCAGAATATCAGGCTAAGCAACTTCTCGAATTGATTCATACCGACATATGTGGACCAATCACCCCCGAATCTTTTAGCGGTAAAAGGTATTTCATTTATTTTATCGATGATTTCTCACGAAAAACTTGGGTTTATTTTCTTAAATAAAAATTCGAGGCATTTGAGGTGTTCAAGAAGTTCAAAGTGATGGTTGAAAAAGTAACTGGTAGACACATCAAATCTGTACGATCTGATAGA
Source organism: Gossypium hirsutum (assembly GCF_007990345.1). Classification (NCBI taxonomy): domain Eukaryota; kingdom Viridiplantae; phylum Streptophyta; class Magnoliopsida; order Malvales; family Malvaceae; genus Gossypium; species Gossypium hirsutum. Next base: position 55,837,242 of record NC_053441.1, on the reverse strand, counting down.
GGTGGCGAGTATACTTCGACGGCTTTCATGGAGTATTGTGAGGAGTAAGGCATAAGACGATTCCTAACCACACCGTACTCTCCCCAACAAAATGGTGTGGCCGAGAGGAAGAATCGGACTATTCTCGACATGGTTCGATCAATGCTCAAGAGCAAGAAGATGCCGAAGGAATTTTGGGCGGAAGCCGTGCAATGTGCCATCTATGTGCAAAATCGATGTCCACATGCGAAGTTGGATGATCAAACACCACAAGAGGCTTGGAGCGGACAAAAACCATCAGTTTCTCATCTTAAAGTATTCAGTAGTGAGGCCTATGCACATGTGTCGGATCAGCGAAGAACGAAGCTCGAAGACAAAAGCAAAATGTTTATTTTTATTGGGTATGATGAGAAAACAAAAGGATACAAGTTACTCGACCCGATAAGTAAGAAGGTTGTGGTAGGTCGTGATGTACGATTCAATGAAGCAAGCGGGTGGGATTGGAATAACTCAACGGAGGTTATCATCAAAGATGGAGGATCATCAATCGCTACACCAACAATCATACCGACAAATCCTGAAACTACTGATGATGAAGATGAACCGCAACAACCAAAAATATGAAGTTTGCAAGATTTGTATGATTCAACAAATGAGGTACATATTGTATGTCTTTTGCCAGATTCCGAGATTATAAGTTTTGAAAAGGTGGTGCGAGACAAGAAGTGGCAAACTGCTATGGATGAGGAGATTAAAGCAATTGACCGCAACAACACATGGGAGTTAACGAAATTACCGAAAGGAAGTCAGCCCATTGGTGTGACGTGGGTGTTCAAAAGAAAGATGAATGCTCAAGGCGAGTTAGAACGGTACAAGTCGCGACTTGTTGCAAAGGGATATAAGCAAAAGGAGGGGATCGATTATGATAAGATATTTGCTCCCGTTGTAAGAATGGAGACAATCCGGTTGCTCATTGCACAAGCGGCATAATTTAAATGGCCAATATTTCAAATGGATGTCAAGTCGACATTCTTGAATGGTGTGCTCGAAGAAGAAGTCTACATCGAACAACCACTCGGGTACATGAAAAATGGAGAGGAGAAGAAGGTACTGAAATTGAAGAAGGCACTTTACGGGTTGAAGCAAGTACCGCGGGCATGGAATACTCGTATCGATACATACTTCAAGGAGAATGGGTTCAAACAATGTCCTTATGAACATGCCCTCTACGTGAAGAAGAATGGAGGTAATATGTTATTTGTTGCTCTTTATGTTGATGACCTCATTTTTATGGGGAACAATGGTGAGATGATACTGGATTTTAAGAGCAAAATGACACAAGAATTCGAGATGACAGATTTGGGTTTAATGAAATTTTTCCTTGGTTTGGAGGTTCGACAAGAAAGGACAGGTATTTTTGTGTCCCAAGAGGCATATGCAAAGGAAATTTTGAAGAAGTACAAGATGGCACATTGCAACCCGGTATCAACACCAATGGAACCAGGTGTAAAACTCTCGAAATTCGATGGAGGAGAACGAGTTGACACAAGTAAATACCGAAGTTTGGTGGGAAGCCTTCGCTATCTCACTTGCACAAGGCCTGACATTTCGCTAAGTGTTGGCATTGTAAGTCGGTTCATGGAAGAGCCAGTTTACTCACATTGGAAGGCGTTGAAGCGAATCCTACGGTACATTCAAGGAATGGTGTCACTCGGGTTATTTTATTCAAATATGGAAGATTACAAGTTGATTGGGTATTCCGACCGTGATTGGTGTGGAGACTTAGATGATCGGAAAAGTACATCGGGATATGTGTTCTTTATGGGTGATACAGCATTTGCTTGGCTTTCAAAGAAGCAACCAATTGTGACACTGTCGACATGTGAAGCTGAATATGTGGCAGCATCTTGGTGTGTGTGTCATGCTATATAGCTCAGAAATTTGTTGGGCGAGTTGGAGCAACAACAACTTGGTGCAACTGAGATACGAGTTGACAATAAATCAGCGATTAAGTTGGCAAAGAACCCAGTGAATCATGAGAGAAACAAACACATTGACATTCGTTTTCATTTCATCCGAGATCATGTAAAGGAAGGAAGTGTGAAATTAGTACACGTGGCAAGTCGGGACCAAGTCGCGGATATCTTTACAAAACCGCTACCGATGGTACTCTTCGACAACTACAAGAAATTAATCGGCATGAAGGATGGCAGAAGCATTTAAGTTTACAGGGGAGTTTTGTTAAATAAACTTAAATGAAAGTTAAGACTTATGTATGTGAAAGGTCAAGAGTTGAAAGGTCAAGAGTTATGTTGTTTTTTAATGGGTTTAAATTAGTAGTTTTTTGTTTAGGAAAATGAAAGGTCAAGAGTCATTGGTTTATGGTTATTATTAGATTTTAATATTTTTAGTTTTTTTGTTGTTTTAAAGGGTAGACTATAGCCTATAAATAGTTTGTAAGCTTTTGATTTTATAAGAGAGAACAATTTTATGTTCAGAACATTTTCTACAGAATTAGCATCATTTGTTAAAATAAGACCTGAAAATAGGGCTCTTGCAACACCCTCCATATCTCTCAAAGCACCTCCACAACTTGCACTATCCTTATTTTCTATCCCACATACATTGAACTTTAAACATCCTTACAGAGAAGGGTGCCATATCGATAAGGATGATCTGGATTTAATTGTGTCTTCTTGCACCTGTTCGGACAAATCCATCGAGAGCTCTCTTACATCAATAAATCATCATAGACAGACCTTATCCATAGCAATGCCATCATCTTTGATTGAAAAATCAAAGTTTTCATGGTCATCATCTTTCTTTTAAAGACAAGTCCATTTCTTGCCAACCATACTGTCCAACAGGCTACCGAAATTGATATCAACCATAAGTTTTTTCGAATTCTAGCCAATTTCATATTATAACACAATGAGTATAATTCATCAAATCCTTCTACCGGTTCCCATTCAGCCTCCCACCAATTGAAAATTTTATATCAAAATCCTTTAATAAATTTGCATTTCAAGAAGAAATGGTCTGCTCTCTCCGGAACCCTTTCACACCATGGGCAACCGACCGAGATGTTTTGAAGATTCACCCCTCTTTTGAAAAGAATTTCCTTTGTAGGAATTCTATCAATAGCGAGCATCCAAAGAAAGCTTCGCACTCTCAATGGTACCTTTAATTTACATATTTTTTCAAAAGCAAAATTTATATTATCCCCTCCATCTATTATCAATAATTTAGCAAGAAACAATTGTCGATCGCATGGCCCAATTGGACCCCCATCCATTCTGGGCTGAGCAAAAGGACTGCTTGGTCGCTAATCAAATATTAAAGAATAACAGATTCGACTATTCTATTGTCCTTACCATAAATTCCCAATTACTATCGTGTACCCAACAAAGCCAATCGTCCTCCAGGAACTAACTCCGTGCTACTCACTTTATCCTCCAATCTACGAAGCATCTCTTCCTCTCTTTCCAATAAGGATATTGTAAAGAGTTTGCTCCACTTTACTCTGCTCAATCCATTATTTCTCGAGTAATCTGCTACTATACCTCTTTTTTGTCTTGCTAAGCGAAACAGCCTTAGAAATTCCAATTTTACTGGACAATGACCGCACCATATGTCCACCCAAAACATCGTCGTCCTTCCATTCCCATCCCACCAACAAAAAGCTTCATTCCCCACCCTTTTAGACATATTGGCATCTTTAGAATTCTCTACAATACCTCTCCAAACAATTGACATATCTTTTGTACAAGTCGTCCTAAATCGCCAATGTTGCAAGCTCAAAACATACTTCATTAGGATAACTTTTTGCCATAACACATTTTTCTCGATCGCAAATCTCGAGCTCCATTTAGCCAATAATGCTCTATTTTTTATTCTAATATTCACCACTCCTGCTCCTCCATTCTCCTTTGGATGTTGACAATGCATTGGAAAAAAGAATTATAGAAAGTGAAGATAGGATTAAGGAGATCGATGAATCTAGTGAACACAGAGAATTGACTAAGTTAGAGATGGAGGAATTAAAAAAGTTGAATACTGAACTTTAGGAAGCAATTAAATTTAAAGAATCAGTTTGGCGTCAAAAATCAAGGATTACATGGTTAAAAGAAGGGGATGCGAATTCAACTTTTTTCTATAGAGCAGTGAAAATAAAAGCTAAAAGGAATATGGTATATAGATTGAAAATAGGGAGTCATTGGTGCAGTGAACCTAAGGAGATGAAAGAGAGATAGTATGATTTTTCAAAAATTATTTTAATTGCCCAGTGAGGAAGTGGAGAATGGACTTGGAACTGAATTTTAGAAAGCTAAATGAGGAGAAGGCTTTGAAACTGGAGGCACCATTTTTGATGGATGAGATTAAAAAGGCAGTATGAAGCTGTGCTGAATCGAAAGCACCTAGACCGGACTGTTTTAACCTGTGTTTTTTAGAAAAAGTTGGGAGATTGTAAAAGAGGATCATTTCAGATTGATGATAGACTTTTTTATATCCAAAAAGCTTGAGAGGACTATTAATTCATCATTTATCACACTCATAACCAAGATTAAAAATCCAATCGAAATATCTTATTTTAGCCCAATTTATTTGGTGAGCTCTTTGTACAAGATAGTGGCAAAGGTATTGTCTCAAAAAATAAGAGAGGTAATTGGAAATGTGGTGAGCGATACTCAATGTGCATTCATTAGAGGAAGACAAATATTTGATGGAATTTTAATAGCAAAGGAAACAATCCACTCGATTAAGGAGAAAGATGGAAGGGGGGCAATCTGATCTTCAAATTCTTCAAATTGGATTTTTCTAAAGCATATGACTATTTTCGGTGGGATTTTTTGGAGTTGGTTTTATTCAAGATGGGATTTGGCGAAAAATGGATATGATGGATAATGGAGTGTGTATCTACAGTGAGAGCAACAGTTGTAGACACCTATCTTGTCCAAGTCCAATTAGAGGCCCATTTAAATTTTTGTTCTCTCTTGAGTCATTTGAAGCCCACTTAATTTTGGTCAATTTGAGACTTTTTTTTCTTTCTTTTTTGGGCTTGTCAAGGGTCAAATTATTATTATCATCACTACTACTATTATTATTAATAAATATTATTATCATCATTTTTTATAAATATGCAAGATTAAAAAACAATATATAAATAAATGAAAAAGAGGGAAGCCTTTTCATATTTTTGTTCTAAAAAAAGGCACAACAACAACAACAACAACAACAACAACAATAAGCATGCTATTTCTCTTTTTTTCTTCTATCTTATTATTATTTTTTGGCCATAGATATGTCATGATGGATCGGGTTTTGGGTTCCGATGAAGAGGATGTCACCGAACCGTCAGTCCTCCGCCCCTAGGAGCCCCAAAAATCTCATTTTTCGCTCCCATTTCCAAAATAAATGTTTCTTTTTTAAAAAAAAAAAGTTTGACCTTGGGAAATGTTTTGATTTTTTTTAAAAAAAGAAAGTTTATATTTTAAAAAATAAAAATATGTTTTTTTTCATCATTTTAAAAGGAAAGTTTAAATTTTTGAAACAATTTTTTTTATTTTTTTAACTATTTCAAAATAAAACCTTTGAACTTTAAGAAAAATAGCTCCTTTTTTAAAAAAAAACAGAGAGAGTTTAGATTTTTAAAATAAAAATCTTTTTTTAGTCATTTTAAAGGAAAAGTTTACATTTTTTAGAACAAAGTTTTGATTTTTTTCAACTATTTTGAAATAAAGTTTCGGTGTTTAAGAAAAGTAGTGAATTTTTAAAAGAAAACTTTAATTTTGCAAAAAAAAAATCCCCACCATCGTATGCAGCAACTCCACCACCGGAGGCCGGAGAGTCATTGGGCTCTTTGGTGGTAGAGCCATGGCCAACATAGAATGAGGAAGAGAAAGAGGAAGATTTTTTTTTTGAAAAAAAAATTAGGTTAAAATCAAAGAATTAATAGTTTTTTTTTCATTTATAGGTGCCAAAAATGGGTAATTTATTCCCACCCCTTACATTTTAAATTTACAAAAATACCCCTTTTTTTGCAGCACCGCCCTCACTCTCTGGCATATTTACACCCGTAACCCTTTGATTTTTTTCAAACATTCGATTTAATTCGAAATTTATTACTTTGATTCTTTTATTGTATTATGAATAAGGTGTATTATTGTTATTATTATCATCATGGTAAGGTCTTATTTATTTCATTTCTTTAATCTTTCTTTTTATTTTTGCCATTTTGGAAGAGTTTTAACTTTTCATTAACTTTAGCCAATTTAATTGATTTTCCTATTTTATTACTATTCATTTTAAAAGAGGGAACTTTAGGTCATTTTTCCATCCTATAATTGTTGACATGAAGTTAGTTAAATAGGTGTTATATTTTAATGAAACCATAAGGTTTTTACATTTGGATTTAGGTTAGTCCATAAGATCTTATCCACCATTTACCCTAGAAAAATTATAAATAATATGTAGGATATTTTTAGGGTTTTAAAGTAGTTTTAAGTATCGTACAGGATTCCTCTTTAGAATCTTAAATTAATATGTAAATATTCTTTAGGACTTTATTCAAGATTAAAATTAAAGATTTTTGTAGGTGAATTGTATGTCGAAACCACTTTTTGAAAACAAAAAATAGTGTCGACTTATAAAATTTTGAAAATTAGAGTCGCCACCGATCTTTTATTGAGGTGTGATCGGATCACCTTGAAAATGATTTTGGTTTACGAGTTTAAAAAAAAAATGAGTTCGGGAGTCAGTTACGTAGGAGGAAGGATTAGCACCCTCCTAACGCCCAAAATTGGTACCGAATTGATTAGTTAATGCCTTAAAGTCGAATGTCAAAAATTCGAAAAGATTAAAACGATCCCCCTTTTATTGAAACTTTGTGTATTTAAAAAAAATGTTTGACCATATTGGTTCAATGAGGAAATCAAAACCCCGTAAGTTAGGGAACAATTCCTCGAAGTTCCCAAGACGATATATAAGTTTGCCTTTATTGCAAAAATGTTGTCTTGAGATATAGAAAGGTCATATCCAATGAGTTAGGACACAACGTTTCTAATTCCCAAGACAAGCTTTGATTCAAAATTTTTATGTTTGAATTGAAAAAGGGATACTTGGTTACTTAAATTCAACGAAGAAAATTGAAATCCAGTAAGTTAGGATACAATCTTCTGAAAGGTTCCAAATACCGAGTTTTGCGTTATTTTGAAAAACTTTTGAATAAAAATAATTTCGATATTTAAACGATATTAAACGTAACCCTTTAAACGAATGTAATGCAACGGAATGATAATGTACAATGCGAAAGGACGATTTGTAAACAAAATATATTCTAATGAATGACAAATAATCAATAAATACAAAAAAAAACAATACCATACATATAAGAGCAGTACTCACATGTAAATATTAACATCAACATTTGAAAACTAATGACCTAGAAGCCTATCACAAATAAAATATAACTAATTTAAAATAACTAAAAAGTAGCATGAGAGAAAAGAAATTTGAAATTATCAATATATCTAAGTGATTAACGTGAAGACTTGAAATAATTTAAAAATAGAATTAAAAATGAATAATAATATCTAAGTGAATTTTAAAGTAAGTATTATAAGAAGAAAATCAAAATAAAATAAAACCCAAAATAATACACATATATTAATCTAAATAGGTAATACATGTGAAATGAAATACTCAATATAAATAATAATAATAATAATATATATAACAATATGTGTAAAAGTTGAAATAAGTAAAATATATTAAAATAGGATTTTTAAAAGAAATAAATTAGATATTTATGAAGATAGATTTAAACAAATATATACAAATATGTTAGGAAAGAACTTAAAATTAATGGTTTTAA